>NC_081375.1:35573572-35873572 GCF_030684315.1 Stegostoma tigrinum
GGAACAGCAACTCATATTCCACTTGGGAACCCTGCAGCCCAATGGTATCAACGTGGACTTCACAAGCTTCAAAATCTCCCCTTCCCCCACCACATCCCAAATCCTGCCCAGCTCTTCCCCTCCACCCACTGCATCCCAAAACCAGCCCAGCCTGTCTCTGCTTCCCTAACCGGTTCTTCCTCTCACCCATCCCTTCCTCCCACCTCAAGTCGCACCTCCATTTCCTACCTACCACCTCATCCCGGCTGCTTGACCTGTCCATCTTCCCTGGACTGACCTATCCCCTCCCTACCTCCCCACCTATACTCTCCTCTCCACCTATCTTGTTTTCTCTCCATCTTCGGTCTGCCTCCCCCTCTCTCCCTATTTATTCCAGTTCCCTCTCCCCATCCCCCTCTCTGATGAAGGGTCTAGGCCCGAAACGTCAGCTTTTGTGCTCCTGAGATGCTGCATGACCTGCTGTGTTCATCCAGTTCCACACTTTGTTAACGTTTCGGGTCCAGTGACCCTTCCTCAGAACTGAGTTCTGAGGAAGGGTCACCGGACCCGAAACGTTAATTCTGTTTTTTCCTTCGCAGATGCTGCCAGATCTGCTGAGCTTTTCCAGCAACATTGAAATTGACAGTGTAGCTTGAGGAAGTGGTTGAAATGGCACATAGGATCAAGGCTTCATAGGTAGAGGCATTGAATACAAAAGCAAGGAACTTTTATAAAACAGTGATTTGGCCTTAATTGGAGTCAAGACATTGCAAATTAGGAAGGATGTTGAATACATGAGAAAGGATGCTGAAACGTTTAGGAGAATGGTTTCGGGGTGAGGGTCTGCAGTTTATATGAATAAATTTTAGAGGCTTGGGCTGTTCTCCTTGGAGAAGAGTTGCCGGAGATGAAACTTGATAGAGATGCTCAACATCATAAGAGGACTGGATAGCATGGATAGAAGGAAACTGTTTCCATTGCTGGAAGGATCCAGAGCTAGCAGACAAGTTGAATCAATCAAGAACCAACAGCATGGGGAGAAACCTTTGTACACAGTCAGTGATTAGGATCAGAAATGCTTTGCCCAAGGATATGGTGGAGGTAGCTTATATAAAAAAGGAAATTGGCTTATTGCCAGAAGAGACACAATTCACAGGGCTGCAGATAAGAGTGGGAGTATAATAGCTTGTTTGTTCTTACATGCAGCTGGTGTGGTCAGGGCTGAATGGC
This sequence comes from Stegostoma tigrinum, assembly GCF_030684315.1. Lineage (NCBI taxonomy): Eukaryota > Metazoa > Chordata > Chondrichthyes > Orectolobiformes > Stegostomatidae > Stegostoma > Stegostoma tigrinum. The sequence continues at coordinate 35,574,782 of NC_081375.1, forward strand.
CTGTTCTTTGCTTTAATCATTAAGAAAGTGGAGTGCATATTGAGGCAGCAACTCTGAATGTCTTCTTTGCATAGTATAATTTTAGTTCTGTACTGTGTGGAAATGACTCAGAACCCCACCATCTAAGATGTGCACCAATGTATTAAGACCATCAAAAGAGCCAGTTCTAAGATTCAGTATAAAGGACTGCAAGTTGCAAACGCTTTGTTATTGCAAGTAGGAAATATGTGGATGTAGGAGCTCAGTATTTCTCTGTTTTATTAATTTTATTTCTCGCAAATTTATTTCCTGCAATAAGTTAAATTCATAACTTTAAACTGAAATATGTGGTACGACAACAGCGTGATATTTTCATCTGTTGGCTGTTATAATGCAGCTACAAAATGCTTTGGGATATTTTATTTAGATCAAAGGTGCTATATAAATGTGAGTTGTATTATGCAAAGTACATCCTACTACTCCTTGAAAGATGAAGTTAGTATCATGTATGACTGGAAGCTCAAATTACTTACAACTTAAGTCAATCTTCATAACCTTCATTTGCTGACTGTTGGCTGAAATAAAATAATTTATAACCACATACTGAATGCATGCATAGACAAGTGTGCATAACAGAGAATAAAATCGGGACACAACTGCTTTTTGGTATTGCAATTTAGCAGAATGCAGTGTGCTGAATGGTGGGTAACTGTATTCAGAATGTGATGTGCTGGCTTCGTGACTGGAAAGTAATTGCATCTTTCATCCCAAAAATGATAAGTTTTAAAGATACGTTGCAAGAGACAGATGCAATCGATTTCTAAAGAAAACTCTGACACTTAGCATTCAAATTTACGTTCGTGAAATTAGTATGTTTGAGGAATTTCTCTTTCTAGTCATTTATTTAATTTGTTCCACAATAATGAGATGCCATCCTTTATTTTTAATCCTTTACAATATATAGTGTACTGACTGATTTTAAAGTAAGTGTCCTATTAGTCTGGTAGATAATTTATAAAAGCACTGCCTGCTGCAAACCGTACCCATCCATGCTCTTCAATGTTTATTACCTCCCCTTATTTGTATGTCATTATTGTGGACAACTGTCTGAGGTTCTACCTTCCCAGTCACCATTATTATTTTGTTTGATTAATATTTTAACTTTATGCAACAATGTGAAACATGGTGGTGAATTACCAATAGAAACAAATATAAAATCAAGTCGGCTGTTTTCTATTGTACATTTTGCACTGTCTGCCAAAATGACTGTGAAGTGAGACCAGAAAAACTGTTCTAATTTGGGATATTAACGTCTAACTTGCCCTCAACCAACATGTGTCCATTTTCCACAGTTCCTGCATAAATACAGTTGGTAATATGAAACTTGGTGATTTGTTTTCCCTTCCTGAAAGAAGGATAACCAGGTTTTTGGTACTGGCCTGGGTGAACCAAACCAATGGGACAGATACTATAGTATAAACTCTGACCATGAAAAGTTTCTCAAAACTCTTCTTTGTGGAATGAGGGGTCCAGACTGAGTCGATGAAAAAGAATTAAGTGACTGAATATAGAACATAACAGCACAGTACAGGCCTTTCGGCCCTCGATGTTGTGCCGACCTGTCATACTGATCTCAAGCCCATCTAACCTACACTATTCCATGTACGTCCATATGCTTATCCAATGACGACTTAAATGTACCTAAAGGTGGCGAATCTACAATCGTTGCAGGCAAAGCGTTCCATTCCCTTACTACTCTGAGTAAAGAAACACCTCTGACATCTGTCCTATATCTTTCACCCCTCAATTTAAAGCTGTGCCCCCTCATGCTCGCCATCACCATCCTAGGAAAAAGGCTCTCCCTATCCACCCTATCTAACCCTCTGATTATTTTATATGTTTCAATTAAGTCACCTCTCAACCTTCTTCTCTCTAATGAAAACAGCCTCAAGTCCCTCTTTGGGATAATTGATGGAACAGAACGCTTTTCTGTTGATGGACTTGGCTACATTATGCTACAGCCCTTTTAATGCAATGTGTGTACAGTCCTGTGTTGGGGGAAGCCAGTAACATTGTCAAAACCTACTGCACTGACCTTGTTATAGAGTATGGCCTTTATTTCAAATGGAATGGTGCATAAAAATAGGGTGGTCTTGCTAAAACTATACAGAACACTGGTCAGACTGCAGCTAGAATACTGTGAACAGTTTTGGTCCCCTGATCTAAGGCTTCCAGTTGTGCACATTCCCAGCATCCAGACCAATGGTGATAATGACAGGGGTCAGGAAACAAACAACTTTCTGACCTTTGTCTCCAGTTCCAGGACATCTGATCAACTATGGAGAAGTTTTTGTTATTGTGAGTGCAGGAAGAAAATCAAATATTTGTACAAGTGTAAAACCTCTAATTTGAAAATAACAGTTGTTCTCATGTTAATGCAGTGCTGTTGGTGTTCATGAATAAGACTAATATTGGAGAAAGGAATGTGGCTGCTCTTTGGTTATTAATCCAACAGTTTGGCCGAGTCAACTTACGGTGCAATGGTAGTGTTCCTACCTCCTGACCAGGAGACCCAGCTTTAAGTCCCACCTGCTCTTGAGGTGTGACGGAGCATCCCTGAAAAGGTTAATTAGACAATACCTATAGAGTATAAATATCATTTCTTCTTAGTTTAATAAAAAGGTCACTTTATTGAAGAAAATGCCATTGTCGCTATTGGATAAGTTATGAAAATTTCATAGTAGAAAAACCATTCATGTTTTAATGTGGATTAGGGCCTGAGGCCAAAACTGTTTGTTTGAGAGATTTTGGAGTCAGCCAAAGTCAGTTTTGTCATGATTTTCAATTTCCCTAAAAACTACATCTTCTAGAAAGTAAACAGTCAAACATCTTTGCAGAAGCATTCTTCTAGCATTTGGTTTTTTGAAGGTAATTGCAAAATACCCAGCTTTATTTAGAGAGAATTTTAAATACCATACACTTTTGATGTTCTCCTGTTCAACACACCTTGATCAGCTGTAGGTTTCTAAAATGTTAACTAAGGAAAATCGTTGTCAGTAAATAGAGCAAACCATGCATAATGGGTGATAATTGCAGAAATTTACTCAACCATCCTGGTCCCAAATTGGTCAGTGTGTAACATTATCATTTATGAAATTTGTATCTTTCGCTCGCCATTGATCTTCCAACTGCACTCAAAAATATAAACATTGGATCTCGGCTGCTGTGTGTTGGGAGAAAGGGTCGTGGAGGTAGTTTCAACTGTGGCTTTCAAAACAAGAGTTAGTCAAGTCCTTGAGGGTAAAGATATGGCTGGGTTACAGGGAACAAGTAGGGAAGTGAGATTAGTTGAATTGACCTTGCCAAGAATTGACACAGACGTAAGGAGCTGAATGGCTTCCTTTCTCCTTACAATTCCATTTTTTTTTCTGACTAAATGGCGCGAGTCACTTGGTATGATCAGTAAGGAAGTTAAGCCAATTGGGAGCATTTGAAATACAAGGATTGACTGGTACGTAGCCTCAAGAAAGTCTGTGAGACCCTGTCCTGCAGAAGCCTGGACCTAGATTTAAGGGTTGCACCTTTGTTTTATTCAATAAGGAATCAGAAGTTTTGGGGTCATTTTAAAAAAGTATTTGGTAACGTTCTACCTTAAGCCATGATGTTCTGAGCCTTTAACAACAAATATTTAATTCAATTCTTTATTTGGGAGGCAGCCAGCGTATGAGATCAAGGGTTGTTCTATAAATCACGTCTGATGTAAATTATAATATTTACAAGTTCTCAAGCTCTGTTGCAAAGTACAGATGTTGTAGGTGCTTACTTTTATTGGATGGAGTTTAATAACATCCCTGTGGCACTCTGTGTATTGGCGCGGGACCCTACTCTTTCAAAATTAAGTCCATGGCAGAAAGTCCTGAAGACAGCCTTCCTGCCCTGTTGCCAGTTGAGGCTGTTGTGGGTAAGGAATGAAACTGGAAACACTATCCAGCATTAATCAAGGCACTGCAAAAGAGAACGGTTAAACCCAGTCCTATCAATCTTGCAAAGTCCTCCTTACTAACATCTAGGCATTTATGTCAAAATTGTGAGAACTGACCTACAGACTAGTTAAGCAGCAGTTTAATAAAGTCACGCCCGTCAAACTACACCCTATGAAGAGGTGCCAGACACCACCATTACCATCCTGCACGGTTAAGACAGACCCACTGTTGAGAACTGCTGCGGCAGTACTGAACTTTGACTCCAGACAAGGAAACATAAGAACTCAGGGCAGGAATAGGCCATGCGGCTCCTCAGCCTGCCTTGCTATTTAATAAGATCATGGCTGATCTTTTTGAGACTCAGCTCTACTTACCTGCCCACTCACCGTAACCCTTAATTCCTTTACTGTTCAAAAATTTATCTAGCCTTGCCTTAAACACATTCAGCGAGGTAACTTCAACCACTTCACTGGGCAGGGAATTTCACAGATTCGCAACCCTTTGGGTGAAGAAGTTCCTCCTGACCTCAGTCCACATCTGCTTCCCTTTATTTTGAGGTGATTCTCTCTAGCCCTAGTTTCACCTGCTAGTAGAAACAACCTCCCTGCCTCTACCTTATCTATTCCCTTCATAATCTTATGTTTCTATAAGATGACCCCTCATTCTTCTGAATTCCAATGAGTATAATCCCAGTCTACTCAATCTATCCTCATAATCCAACACGCTCAACTCTGGAATCAACCGAGTGAATCTCTTCTGCACCCTCTCCAGTGCTGGTATATCTCTGCTCAAGTAAGGAGACCAAAACTGCACACCATACTCCAGGTGTGGCCTCAGCAGGACACTATACAGCTGCAGCATAGCCTCCCTGTTTTTAAACCCCATCCTTGTAGCAATGACAGATAAAATTCCATTTGCCTTTTTGATTACCTGCTGCACCTGCAATCCTGCTTTTAGCGATTCATGCACAGCAGTGTGCTGCAATTTTTTTACCATCTAAAACGTAGTCCATTTTACTGTTATTCCTACCAAAATGGATGACCTCACACTTGTCAACATGCACTCCATCTGCCAGACTTTTGCCACCTCACTTAGACTATCTATATCCCTCTACAGACTTTGTGTCTTCTGCACACTTTGCTCTACCTATTGTCATCTACAAATTTTGACACACCACGCTTAGTCCCCAACTCCAAACCCCTTGCTGATTATTGTCCATTGTCCCCATCCTCAATAGTGAATCAGTCGTCCTCCATGTTTAACACCACTTGAAAGACGCAAGGGAACAGAATGTTCTTAGTGCAAGGATTTCAGTGTACATCACTAAGAGTGGCTCAATAGCACTGCTGACCAAGCTGGCCAAATTTTGAAGGACGTAGCTGTTAAGCTGGGACTTGGACAGTTAGAGAGGGAACCAACAAGGGAAAAACCTGTTTGACTAAGTCCTCACCAATCTAGCTGTCGCAGATGTATTCGTACATGACATGATCAGTGATAGTGCCCACACCACAGTCATTGTGGAGACAAAGGTACATCTTCACATTGAGGATACTCTGTGCTGTGTTATGTGGCGCAATCGCCAAGTTAAGTGAGATAGATTTTGAACAGATCTAGCAACTCAAAACTGTAGTGCATCAAAACTGCAGAATTGCATTCAACCACAATCTGATCTGAGCCGGCATACTGTCCCAGTTACCATTACAGTCAAGGCGGAGATCAACCCTGGTTCAATGAAGTACGCAGAAGCTGCACCAGGCATAGCTAGAAAATGAGATAATAACCCGATGAAACTTCAAGACAGACTGCTTACTTGCCAAACAGCAGAAGCAGGACTAGGCAATCCCATAATTAACAAATTAGACTTAAGCTCCGCATCCTTCTCACACCCAGTCAGGAATGATAGTTGAATCAATGGCAATTAAATGACTCACTGGAGGAGTAGACTTCACAAATATCCCCAACCTCAATGATGGGGAAGTCCACCACACCAGAGCAACAGACTGATGCAATCAGTCAGAAGTGCTGAGTGGATGAGTTGGAAGAAAGACTGGAGAAACCTGGAATTTTTAAACTTGTACAATAGATGTAGAATCAAAGAATGTTCCAGAACAGGAAAAGGCGGAGGTGGCCTTTTGATCAAGATATCCAATTGATTCTTCTGTCCTCCTCCAGTATTTATCAAGCGTTATTGAATCTGTTTCCAGTAGCCTTTCAATCAATGCATTCCAAATTACAAGAACCTTATGTTTTCAGTCCTCTTGATACTAGCCCTTTGTGGCTGTAGTCCATACTTACACTTAAACCCATTCATAATTTTGAACTCCTAAATCAAACCACCACATCTCCTCCCCTCCTTTCAAAACAAGCCACTCGCTCCAGGCTTTCCACATAACTGAAGGTCCTGATCCCTTGTACCATTTTACATATTCTCCAAGGCTTTGGAATGCCTTCAAACATGTGGCACCCAGAAATGAATACCCAGCTGAGATGTGATCAACCTTTCATTAAAGTTTAGTATAACTCATTTTCTTTGCTATTTAACTGTCTGTTCTTGCAAAAAAAATCCGAAGAATTGCAGATGGTGGAAATCTGAAGCAAAAAGGTCACTGGACCCATAATGTTAACTCTGCTTTCTCACCACAGATGCTGTTTGATCTGCTGAGTTTCTCCTGCAATTTCTGTTTTTGTGTCTGTCCTTGGATTTAATCTATCATTGTTTCATTTAGATAATAATGCCTTTCTTCATTCTACCAAAATGTATTGTGGTATAAATCTATGCTTTAAGTTACCCTCATCATTGTGTTTTGACAGCCTGTTGTTGTCTTCCTGAACTCCATGACTGGTCTCCTCATTGTTCACTATACTTAGAGACTTGGTGTATGGACTTTCAAAATAAGCCCTTTGTGCCCACATCCATGATATTTATACACTTCAAAAGATCTTTGGCCCTAAGGCTAAAGACCTGGAGGGACATCAATGTATTCCTTTCTCTAGCCGAATGAATAACCATTCACCCTGTATTCTGCTTTCTGCCTCATAGTTTGGTATTCATGCTGCACTGACCATTTAATGCCATGGATTTCAATTTTGAGAAGAATCTAGTCATGAGATACATCATCAAACAATCTTTTTGAAAGTCCATCCACGTAACATTTACTAGACCTTTCCATTTTCAAATCCAGTTCGTCAAATGTAATTAACCTTTGACAAATCGTTCCATGGCCAGTACTTCGCCAAATGACAGTTAATTTTATCTCAGACTATGACCTCTACTTCAACTTTTGGAAACAATAGATAATATTGATGATCAAATCCCCATCTAAGGTGGAAAATGTAAACAATAAAATCACGTAAGATCACAACTGGTAGAGGAAAGTATAAATTTGGATATTCTAACTTAAAATGTGGAAGCAAATGAAGAGCATAGAGGTGCAAGATGGTAATAATGTAAATTATAAGGTTGTTATTAGGAATGTCTTTGTGCGGTGTGTTTAATATATGGAATGCACTTTACACAAATTAACAGAAGAGAAACCTATTCAATTTGAACTGCGTTATATCTATCTCGGTGATGGATTAATGTGGGTTAATTTGCCTGCCTTCTCCATATTTTCCTGTGATCACAGAGACAAAGTTCTTTTTAAAAAATTATAACATTTTTGCACAGACAAAATAGAGTTGGCGCTGGGTAAAACTGATCTGTGCAATATTGTTTCATTTTCAGGTTTTGGTAAGTGAAGACTGACATTGGCACTAAGAATCTTGAATTGTTTGTCTTGTTGCAAAACAGGGCGTTTCCAGAATGTGACTGCATCTTCTTACAAGGCAGCTTCCGATAGCTTTGAAGCAACTCCAGTCGAGTTTGTTCAACATGGTGCAACTGGCAAAGTCCTTCTTCTCATCTGTAACTCAGCAGGAACAGGGCAGCAAGTTGTCAGGTACCAAATGACTTTGGGAACAAAATTATTGCCCTTGCTAGTTTCAGTCTTCATAATTAAAAATAAGGGTTTAATGATTTTAATGTTTTTACCTACACTTTTCCTATTAACAACAACAGGCATTTCACCTTCTCAGCAGCTAAACCTATGAGTCATCTGAGTTCTGAATCTTGCCTCAAGAAAATGAAGTGCTACATGCAAGGGATTTGCAAATTTTATCTGCTCACTGAGCAGGCTGTCAATCTTCATGGAGTTCAGAGCAAACAGATTTAATCTCCATTGGGAAAGTTTCAGAAATCTTCAAAGAAATAAGGGATCTTATAGTCCTTTGTTCTAAAGTCATGTCAATCCTTAAACAAAGAAATCAACAAACCACTGTCATAAGAGGTTATTATATTTGTTAGGCCTGAGAAAAGTTAAGTTTAGAGTTGTTACAATGGGAAAATGTTCCTGAAAATGTGAGCAAATTAAGGAGAAATAATGAGGTGATGAGGTGCAGCTTTACTACTCCAGGCAAGACAATCAGTGCAATGTTTTGTCTCCACAACCATCTACTGGCAGGGAAGGAGCTGAGACACTCTTTCATCTTGTGATGTCTGTGCACACAGTTACACCTACACACAGTGCTACCTGGTGAGTACGCACTGATGATTTCCCATTATTTCCATCCATTTTAACACTGCGTGCAAATCCTGCATAGGACACTTGGATGTTGCAAATGTATAGTTTACAAATTTCAAAGAAATAGATGACCCTCAGGCTGGAATTTTAGGTCTTGAACCAGTGGTAGGGTTTTACACGGAGTAGGTGCCTTACTAGGAAAGCACAAACGCATTGCCAACAGGTTTTGTTTGATAATGAAGAGAAAATCACATGCAAAACACACATTTTTAATGTGTCAGGTAATTATAAAAACCTTGGTTTGTTTTGCTTTGCACATTTTGGAAAATGAGGAAAACTAAGTAAATATTTATGTTCATGTGATAAAGGTACACCTTTGTTCGATCATAAGATGCAGGAAGAGAGGTAGGCCATTTGGGCCATCAAGTCTGCTGTGCCATTGAATGGTTTATCTGATAATCTTCAACTTCACTTTATTGCCTTTTCCATGTAAGCCTTGATTTTCTTACTGATAAAACATCTGTCTCTCTCACCCTTGGATATTCTTAATGGTACAGCCTGAAAAGCTGTCTGTGATAAAGACCTCCACAGATTGACTATCCTCTGAGAGAAGCAATTCCCCCACATCCCTTTGGGTGACCCCTTTATTCTGAGATTATGACCTATGACTTTTGCACAGGGGAAACAACCTCTTTGCTTCTCACCTGTTGTACCCCCAAATAATCTTATACATTTCAGTAATGCCTCCTATCCTTTTAAACTACAAGCCCAAATGACTCAAACTCCTGATAAGAGCAGTCCTCCCTACCTGAAATCAACCTAGTGAGCCTTCTGTGAACTTCCTCCAATGCCAGTATATCTTTACTTAGATAAGGGGATACGAACTGCTTACAGTATTCCAGATGTGTTCCAATTTTAACAAGATGTCCCTACTTTTATACTCCATTCCCTTTGAAATAAAGTCCAACAATATATCTGCCTTCCCTTCTACCCACTGACTTGGATGCTCGCTTTCTAAGATTGATTCTTAAGGTCACCCAAATCCTTCCGTGCTGTAGCTTTTTGAAGTCTTTCCCCATTTTAATAAGATTCAGCCCTTCTATTCTTCTAGCCAAAATGCATATTTTCCACATCAAATTCCATCCATCAAGTTTTTGCTAACTTACTTAAGCCATCTATATTCCTCTGTGTGCTCTTTGCATTATCCTCACCACTTCCTATTTGTGTAATCCATAAACTTGGTTATGATACGTTCACTTGTATTATTAATTGCTTATGCCTTGTTGCCCTTGAGAAGGAGGTAGTGGGCTGCCTTCTTGGACCACTGCAGACCATGTGCTGTAGGTTGACCTTAGGAAGGAAATTCCAGGGATTTGACTGAACAGCAATATATTTTCAAGTAAGGATGGCAAGTGTCTTGGAGAAGAGCTTGAAGGAGGTGGTGTTCCCATATATCTGCTGCCCTTGTCCTTCAAAGTAGAAGTTGTCATGGGTTCAGAGGGTGCTGTTTGAGGACCTTTGGTGAATTCCTGCAGTGCATCTTGTAGGTAGTACACACTGCTGCTACTGAGTGTTGGTGATGACGGGAGAGGATGCTTGTAGATGTGGTGCCAGTCAAGTGGGCTGCTTTATCCTGGATGGTATCAAGCTTCTTAAGTGTTGTTGGAGCTGCACCATTCTAGGCAAGCGGGGAGTCAGGTAGTGAGTTTTTGGCAGCAGGATACCTAGCCTCTGGTCTGTTCTTGTAACCACTGTGGCAAGTGCAATTGAGTTTCTGGTCAATGATGATTCCAGCATGTTGATTTGTGGGGGGATTCAGTGATGGTAACTCTGTAGAATGTCAAGGGGCAGTGGTTAGATTATATCTTATGGTGATAGTCATTGCGTGGTCCTTGTGTTGCATGAAAGTTACTTGTCAGCCCAAGCCTGGATATTGTCCAGTTCTTGTTGCATTTGAAAATAGACTGCTTTAATATCTGAGGAGTCACAAATGGTGCTGAACATTGTCAATCATTGGTGAACATCCCCACTTCTGACTTTATGATTGAAGGAAGATCATGGATGAATTAACTGAACGTGGTCTAGGACACTACCCCAAGGAACTCCTGCAGAGATGCCCTGGAGCTGAGGCGATTGACCTCCAACAATCACAATCATCTTCCTACATGCCAGCAATAACTCCAAGCAGCAGAGAGTTTGCCCCAATACCCATCGATTCCACTTTTACTAGGGCTTCCTGATGCCACATTTGGTCGAATGCAGCCTTGGGATCAAGGGCTGTAACTCTCACCTCACCTCTGGAATTCAGCTCTTTTGTCCATGTTTGGCTATAATGAGGTGAGGAGCTGAGTGGCCCTGGAAGAACCCAAACTGGGTCTCAGTGCACTGGTACTTGCTGAGCTGGTGCTGCGTAAAAGCACTGTTGATGACATCTATCCCTTTACTGATGATTGAGAGTAGACTGACGGGTCACTAATTGTCGGGGTGGATTTGGCCTGCGTTTTGTGTATAAGATGTTCCTGCCAATTTTCCATATTGTCAGGTAGATACCAGTGTTGTAACTGTACTGCACTATCTTGCCTAGGAGAGAGTCAAGTTCTGAAGCACAAATGTTCAGTACTATCGCTGGAATGTTTACAGGGCCCATAACCTTTATGGTGTCCAGTGTCTCCAGTCGTTTCTTGATCTTTCTTGGAGTGAATCACATTTGCTGAAGACTGGTATATGTGGTGCTGGGGACCCCTGGAGGAGGCCAAGATGATCATCCACTTGGTATTTCTGGCCGAAGATTGCTGCAAATGCTTCAGCCTTTTCTTTTGTATTTTGTTTTGGGCTCTTCCATCGTTGAGAATGGGGTTATTTGTGGAAAGACCTCCTCTAGTGAGTTATTTAAATGTCCAGCACTGTTCACAACTGGATCTGACAGGACTGCAGAGCTTAGATCTGATACATTGGTTGTAGGATCACTAAGCTCGGTCTCTCCCTTGCTGCTTATGTTGTTTGGCAGGTAAGTCATCCTGTTTGATAGCTTCATCAGCTGACATCTCACTTTTAGGAATGTCTGCGCTGCTCCTGTCATGCCCTCCTGCACTCTCCATTGAACCGGGGTTGAACCCCTGGCTTCATAAGCATGCTTGAGTGGGGTATATGCCAGGCCATGAGGCTGTAGATTGTGTTGGAGTACAATTCTGCTGCTGTTAATGTTGAACCGCCCTTCATGGCTGCTCAGCCTTGAGTTGCTAGATCTGTGCTAAATGGGACAGACTTTGCACAGTGATTGTGGTACACAACACGATGAAGGATGTTCTCAATGTGAAGGCAAGACTGTGTGGTGGTCTTGCCCTTACCCATAATGTATTGACAATAATCATTGTCCCAGCGCTGATCTGCGTGACACTTTACTAGTTACCCTGAATGCAAACCACTGAAGTCATTAGTTAACTAATTCTCTGACCGTGCTAATATACAGCGTGTTGGGTACTTAATAAGCTAATAACCTATGTGCAGTACCTTGTTGAATACCTTTTGGAAATCCCCATGTATTAAATCTGCTGGTTCTCCTCTGTCTATTCCGCTTGTTACCTCCTCAAAAAACTATAATAAATTTGTCTGGCATGATTTCCCCTTCAAGAAGCCATCCTGACTTTGCTTGTTCATAGTCTGTTTTTCAAATGCTTTGCCATTACATTCCTTTATAAGGGACTGTGGGATTTTCCCATGACGTTTGTTAAATTAACTATCCTGTACTTAGCTTAGTTTTTTTTGACTCCCTTTTCAACTAATTGGCTGTTTTCCAACTCACTGACACGTTACCTGAATCTAAAGATTCTTTGAAGCTTACTACCAGTGCATCCACTATCTCTGTAGCTATTTATTTTAAAATCCTGGGTTGTAAGCTGTTAGATCCAAGAGACCTATCAACCTTTAGCCCCATTATTTTCCCTATTACTTTTTCTGTAACGACAGTTGTGCTTATTTCTGCCCATTCCTCAGATCCCTTGATTATCTAATAATTTTGGAATGCTACTGTTGTGAGGATGGGTACGAAGTATTTATTCAACACCTCTGCTATTTCCCAGTTCCCCATTATTATTTACACATCTCATTCTTTAAGGGACCTGTGTTTGTATTGGCCTCTCTTTGACTTTTTACGCCTTTAAAGAAGCTTTTACTGTCTACTTTTGTTGACTACTTACTTATTCATCAGCCCTCATGGTTTATTTTTCCCTCTTAATTTTATTTTTATTTTTCTTTACTTCCTGAGTCCTCTGGAGTACCACTAATCTTTGCAACATTGTATGCTCCTTTTTTTTCAGTTGGATACTATCCTTAACTTCCTTGATTAACCATGGTTAGTTTATCCCCTTCCTGGAATTCTCCTCCTTCAATGGAAGAGATATTTATGCATCAAGAACTATTTCCTTAAATTTCTGCCTTTGTTCCTTAGCTTATCTGATGAAATAATGTTGCACTGATACAATGAAAGCATTGGATCAGAATAACTGAGCTGGCTGTTAGCTGGGCAATAAACTAGTGATGTCGATGGGATTTACCAATTTTTATCCAAATAAGCAAGGCTATTTTTTAAAAATAACAAAATTTAAAAATCACTTTTTCATGTGCAAATGCATAAAATAGCAAACCTGTTCTGATTTCTACCATGCCGATTTCAAATATGTCACTGTGCAAGCTTTATGAAACAGACAGCATGTCATTAGACGTAGCTGTACATCTTTAATTACTGGTTGTGACAGGAGAGGAAGGACATTTGTCGCTAGTTCTGGGCAAGTGAGTCCACCCTGTGTTTAAGATGTTGCTCAATATCTGCTTTAAGCAATTCTTCCAGCTAAGTGTGGCATTCTGAAACCATTGAAAGAGATATTTGAACTCAGCATCAGTCAAGACCTTGCCATTTCCTTGTGCTGCTCAGTCCACTATGCAATTAAGTTTTAAAAGCCCTGGAGCAGTTAGGCTGGCTCCCTTGTAAACAAGTGGGGGCGGCACGGTGGCTCAGTGGTTAGCACTCAGCCTCACAGCGCCAGGGACCCGGGTTCGATTCCTGCCTCGGGTGACTGTCGGTGTGGAGTTTGCACATTCTCCCCTGTGTCTGCGTGGGTTTCCTCCGGGTGCTCCGGTTTCCACCCACAGGCCAAAGATGTGCAGGCTAGGTGGATTGACCATGCTAAATTGCCCATAGTGTTCAGGGGTGTGTGGGTTACCCGGGGGGGGAGGGGGGGGTGAGATGCTTGAAGGGACGGTGTGGACTTGTTGGGCCGAAGGGCCTGTTTCCACACTGTACGGAATCTAATAAATATTTTTAATAATTGTATTTGTGCTGCTATTGTGGGCATTTCCTGTTAGAAATATTGATGTCAGTTAACGTGTCATATTGTCCCTCAATAAATCACATCATATTATAGACTTTCTAGGGGTGTAGCCTGTCCTAACTGTGAAAACTCATTGTTGTTTAGAATATAACAAATTGTGATTTGAAATTCTTTCACCATTCATTTGTCTGGCCATATAAAGATTCTGGTTTCAAAGTGCAAGTGCTCACAAGAAATGTTTTAAATTAAACACTAGGTATTTGGACAACAAGACTTTAACCTCCGAGAATTCCCACCAATTTTTTAATATTTTATCTTGCACTGAAGGAAAGTTATATTGAAAACTGGTATATGTTCTAGTTTTATATATTTCTGAGTAGAATGTTGCATTTGATAATGTTATGACCTCGAGCGTTTTCCTTTTCACCTAAAATAAGGGGAACATGCTGCATGAGGGTGTGCTGGAGACAGATTAGATCAAGGCATTCAAAATGATATAGCTAAAATTCACTTGCCTACTGAGAGAAAGCAAAGAAGTGGGACTAGATGAGTCGTGCTTGCAGAGAGCTGGCACAAAAATGATGGGCCAAATGTCTGCTTTCTGTGCTGTAGTCATTTTAAGATTCCATGCATAGCAGTGCACGTGGAGGACACTTTATCGCTTCATTTTTGTTGTCCTCTAATGAATGTGCGATTTACCATTGCACATTGGGTAACATAATGCTGGGGTGAAACTGAGAGGCTGCTTTCTGTTGTCATTCGAGGAAGTCTATGACAAATGTTTTGCTGCAGGGAAGCAAAAATAGTTTGTTACATTAGGAGCTGAGGCATGGAAAGTCTCTTAAGATAATGCTAGGTCATTTTATGTGCATTAGCTTTGAAGGTTGAGATGAAAACAAATGACAGAAATGACATTTTATTGTAATAAAGGACGTTTATACCAATTTTTGTCTTAATGCCAGTGAATAAATTTTGTTCGTTTTTTAAATATTATTGCTGATTGATGATGGAACTGTGTGATAGTTCTCTCCCCCTCACTTTTGTTTCTTAGTTCTGGGCATTAAACTTTGTACCTTTTTAGAACCTAGACTTTAATTTAAAATGTATGCAGAACCTTAACTGCCTTTGTTTCATCTTAAACACAGCTGAGGACGATATGAAAGCAGTGTCAAGCCAGTGTCATTTACAAACATGAGTAATTCACCGTTTCTGATGACCAAATTTACTCTTGCTTTTTTTTGGCATAATATAGAGTACATTTACCAGATTTACCTTTTTAAAAATGATTTTAGGAGAAATTGGCAGAAATTAGTAATTAGAAATTAGGCTGCTCTTCACTTGAACTCTGGAGATTTCATCCAAGAATCTCTTGTTTCTTTGCTTTTGCAGTTGTAAAGAGCATTGTCATCTACACTGGGTCTTCTGCTGTAAGATTGCTCCCATCACAAGTTCTGCCTTTCCCTGTCATGTCCCCTTCAGCATAATCACATGCTCACTTCAGGATGTACCTGGGGACTGATCCTGGCAATGCAAAGCTGGCAATCCAATGGCGATTCAGCAACAAACTGCTTTGAGGGTTGCAGCATGCATCTATATTATTTTGTTTCCTTTTAATGAAGATTGGCATCCGATATCGGGTGTTCTTTGAGTCCACCCATTTCAGTACATGCCTTGTTACATGCTTCCTACGTGTAATTTCATATTTGGAATCACATTGATGAAATGTATGCTGCTGCCACTAATGATACAGATTTTACTGTAAGTTTGATAAGCCCATATTACCACCTGAAGGAGAGAGCTGAGGAAATTGTGGAAGCATTGGTGGTGATCTTTCAGGAATCACTGGAGTCAAGGAGGAGCCCAGACGATTAGAAAATAACTAATGCAACACTCCAGTTAAGAATGGAGGGATGCCGAAGACAGGACATTATAGGCTGAGTAGCCTGACCTCATCTGTTAGTAAGATTTTAAGAGTCCATTATCGAGGATGGGCGTGGTAAAATAGGACAGTGTCAGCACAAACTCATCAAGAGGAGGTGATGCTTGACCAATCTGTTAGAATTCTTTGAGGAGATAATGAGCAAGTTACACAAAGGAGAGCCAGTGGGTGTGATTTCTTTGGATTTTCAGAACGCCTTTAACAAGGTGCTGCACAGAGACTGCCAACTAAGTTAAGAGCCCATGGTGTTAGGAGGCAACATACTGGCATGGATAGAGGATTGGCTGGCAGAAGGCAGAGAGTAGGGACCGAGGGGTCTCCTTCAGGATGGCAGCCAGTGACTAGTGGAGCTCTGCAGTGATCATTGTTGGGATCACAACTATTCATGTTACACGTTAATGATCTGGACAAAGGGACTGAAGGTTTGTTGCTAAGTTTGGGGATGACACAGAGATAAGTGGAGAGACAGTCACTGTTGACGAAGCAGGGAGGCTGCGCAAGGACTTGGACAGGCTAGGAGAGTAGGCAAATAAATGGCAAATGGAATACGATGTTGGAATATGAGAGGATATGCACTTTGGTTAGAAGAACAGAGGGATCATCTATTTCTAAAAAAGGCTTCAGAAATCTGTAGGACAAAGGGACTTGAGAATCTTAATTCAGGATTCTCTTAAACTTAACATGCATGTTCAGTTGGCAGTTAGGAAGGCAAATGCAATATTAGCATTCATTTCAAGAGGTTGAGAATACAAGAGCAGAGACATTCTGCTGAGGATTCATAAGGCTTTGGTCAGATTGCATTTGGAATATTGTGAGCAAACTTGGGCCCTGTACACAAGCTTGCGCTGGTATTGGAAATGATCCAGAAGAGGTTTACAGGAATGATCCAGAAATGAAGTACATGTCATACGAGGAACAACTGAGGACTCTGGGTCTGCACTTGATTGAGTTTAGAAGAATTGAGGAAAGATCTCATTGAAACTTGCAGAATACTGAGAGACCTAGATGCGGTGAATATGGAGAAGATTTTTTTGCTAGTAAGGGAGACTAAGATCCAAGGGCACAGCCTCACAGCGAAAGGACAACCATTTAGAACAGAAATAAGGAGGAATTTCTTCAGTTAGAAGTTAGTGAATCTGTTGAACTCATTGTGGCAGAAAGCTGTGTGGAGGTCAAGTCATTGAGCATATTTAAGACAGAGATAGGTTCTTGATTATTAAGGGGATCAATGGTTACAGGGAGAAGGCAGTAGAATGGGGTTAGGAATCATAGCAGTGATCAAATGGTGAATCATAGCCGGTGTTCTGAATGGCCTAATTCTGTTCCTATACCTTACCTTATCTTACCTTTATCTTATCATTCTACATAATACTCCAAAGTATATATAGTTAGGCAGTTTGAAAATGTAGAGGTCCCATGAAATTATATTGTCATGTGAACCTTTTCATTTTGTAATCATCAGGATAAATGCCGCAATATTGAATTTCTAAGGAACAATAATTTATACTGCATGAGAAAACGTGTGCATGTTTTTTGGTGAGGCATTCATGGAAAATGCCAGGTAAAAGACTACATTTTTTCCTAACCAGTCAGTTAAGAAGGTAAGCTCCATGCAGACTTATTCCTGAATGGGAATCGAATCATGTCCTGTTGATTTCCAGCTCATCCATATGCTAGACATCTGGCCAGCTGATTTTATCAGTATGTCCATATCTCTGAAACACAAATACAGCAAACAATGAGTAGCACAGTGGCTCAGTGATTAGCAGTGCGGCCTCACAGCGCCAGGGACTTGGGTGTGGTTCCGCCCTCGGGTGACTGTGTGGAGTTTGTACATTCTCCCTGTGTCTGCCTGGGATTCCACTGGGTACTCCAGTTTCATCTCGCATCCAAAGATGAGCAATTTAGGTGGATTGGCCGTGCTAAATTACCTTGTAGTGTCCAGGGACGCGCAAGTTAGGTGTGCTAGCTATGGGAAATGCAGGGTTACAGAGATAGGGTAGGCGGGTTCAGTCTGGGTGGGATGCTATTTGGAGTATTGGTTTGGACGTGTTGGACTGAATGGCCTGTTTGTATGTTGTTGGGATTCTATGAATCAAAAAAGCAAACGGCATGTCGACATTTATTTCAAAGGAATTGGTGTGCAAGAATAAAAGTCTTGCCACTGTGAAGCAAGTTAATGGTGACACTGCACCTAAAGTACTGAGTACTATATACAGTAGTACCCAGTGTAGTTTAGGTCTCCATATTTCCAAAAGGGTGTACCTTTATTAGAGACAGAGGAACAAAAATCACTCAGTTACTGGGAGGAGAATGTTGTCCCATACGGACTGACTGAATAAATTGGGCCTATAATTCCCTGAGGGTTGGTATAATGAAAGGTAATCTCACAGAATCATACAGGATTCTGCAGGGGCTTTCCAGAACAGACACTGAGAAATTGTTTCCACTGGTTGGGCAGTCTGGATGCACAGTCTCAGTATAAGTAGTCGCTTGTTTAGTATTGAGATGAGAAATTTCTACTCATGAAGGTTTGTAAATCTTTGGGACACTCTACCCCAAAGATTGTGGATGCTCCATTGTTGAGTATATTTAAGGGTGAAATAGGCAGACTTTTTGATCTCAGGGAGGTGAAGTATCTGAAGAGTGAGTGGGAAAGTGAAGTTGAAGTTGAGGTTGAGCATTAGCCATGATTGTTCTGAGGGGCTGTGACATTGTAGCCTTGTAGGGTCATACAACACAGAAACTTGACCTTACTCCTGTGCCTATATAAGCATCCTGGTGGGGCTTAATGTCAAATCTTGTGACCTCATTCATTTCCCTTTATTTGGTAAATTCCTGCTCAATGTTTGTTTTGAACATTAAACTACGACTACCAGCTTTGGGAATTGTGACAAATTATGAATGCTCAGCATTGAGTTTGTAGCTTTTATTCTGCAACTGTTGCCATAGTATTCTGTGTGAAACAAGTAACCTGAGTGCCTTAGCATAGTTTAAATTTTTTTTAAATTTTGGGATGATATTTTAGCATTAGAAGTAGTCACTGGGAGTGTTTGTTGTGTTGTCAGATCTGCCCTTGGCCTATTGAATTTGTGTTGATTTAGCTTACCCGGAAATAGAATACCTTTCTCACCCAATGGTTTAGCGCTCAGTTTATCAACTGTCTTGGGAATGATAGTCATCCATCAGTGTTTTCCCAATCCATGGAAGTAGGCCAAAGAGAAACAACAAATGATATTATTTTCTACTTTGATTAATGTTGAAATCCAGCATTTATTTGGCAGACACAAGAATAAATGTCCCCTTTTCATATTTCTCCCTCTCTTTGAAGAATTACTTGTGTATGTCTGTGACCCCCATTGAGCTAGCAAGTTCCCAGTTTCTTCAATGTCTCACCTGAAAAGCCTTTTCCTGTGCAAGGCTGAATGTGAACTGTAATTAACTGTGTGGAGTGCCAGACCTTCTGCATTCCACACAAGGAATGCTTCCCAAGAAGGATCATCAGACAGCGATTGTGATTGAAAATCCTAAATGAATTCATCCTGCCAGCCCAAAGGAAAACAACATCTCTTTTTATTCCTCCCTGTGTCTTTCCGGCTGACATCAGCTAATTCGAGAGAGACCAGGGAATGAAAACAGTGCTGGCAGTACTTGTGAGTTGCTTACAGCTTGTGCTTGTTTTTGAGAGCTTTCCCTCATTTTGGCATTACAAATGTTACTTCCTGTTTGCCAACGTCATGCATAGAAAACACTATCATTGTGTTCAGATTTCTGAACTGTGGTCGAATCAACTCAGATAACAGTAAGCACA
The DNA here is from genome assembly GCF_030684315.1 of Stegostoma tigrinum. NCBI lineage: Eukaryota > Metazoa > Chordata > Chondrichthyes > Orectolobiformes > Stegostomatidae > Stegostoma > Stegostoma tigrinum. Next base: position 35,594,380 of record NC_081375.1, read on the forward strand.
CTAAGAAATAGTTGCAAATTGGAAGGCTAATTGTAAATGGAATAATATTTAGAAAAATCCTGAAACTATGGTTAGAAATGCCAACTATTTTAAATTGAAATGATGTTGTTTCTACCAAATTATAGCAGATGCATTTTGGAATTTGGATGTGTTCTTAATACATTTCATGCCTTGTTCTTTTCAATGTGCAAATAACAGCCTGTTAGTAGACTGTCAAGAATTATAAGGCAAAATAAACCGAGCTGTTGGCTTCCTATTGTAATTTATAGTCCCGGGACATCTACTGTCACACATTTCACCTTTTAATCTACAACTTGCTAAGTTCCCAAGACTCAAGCTATGGTAGAAGTACAATTGTAATTGTATATGTAGCACAATAATAAATTATAAGGCCTTTACAGAATAAATGCTTTTCTCACCGGAAGGCATGTAACAATTGTCGTTCCAGTATAGTCGATCAGATTAAGATACTAGCTCCCAAAGTTTAGAGTTTGCATAATTATGCAACATTTCACAGTCTTATGGCTGTGGAACATTCTCCTGAGATATACCATATTGCTTTAATCTAACTGTCAGCTACAAATGTTTATTCAAGACTAGAAGCATACAAGGAATGCTGTGAGGTTGCTCAAACTGTGCTCCATTGCACTACGACTGCATTGAGACTCTTTTTGTTATTCCTTTGCTAAATGATATTTTCAGAGCTGTCACACAAAGATGGTCATTAACGGTAGGATGTAGCTATTTTTACTGCATTATCTGTTTTCCTCTGACCTGCTATTTAACAATAAACCTGTACCATGAGGGAAAATTCTGTCTCTCTTTTTCAGAGCAGTGGGTGAATTAATAATTGCTCCAGCACTTAACTTTGAAAAGTTGAGATACTTGGGGAATTAAATCCTCATCATTTTGGGCATCTTAATGAACAATTAGTATTGTACGTTTTGAAAATGTAATTTTCTTGTGAATGCAGGATCACAAAACCGAACAATTATGATAGGAATTAATATAGTGCATGCCAATGCAAGGCTTGGGGAGTGATTCCTCCCATGGAGAATCTGTGAAAAAGTTTGCGTGAAATAATAAATTGACATTTTAAGAAAGCAAATTTACTTGCCAGGAAAGTGTATTGCTATTTGTGTGAAGCGCTTTATGTTCTAATCTTTAGCTTCTTCTAAATACTTGGCTTGCACTCAGCAGCAAAAAACACTTCCGTTAATGTGTCCTCTGAGCACAATGTCTGATGCAGTACTATTGCCAAATATCAAACCACAATATTTGTTTTGGAATTAACTCTGAGTTAACACAAGCCCTTTGTTCTTTCCTTTGTCTTCAGAAGAATAAACAGCCCATCAACCTGGTAGTTTAGACCAGTAGCAACATTTTGTTAATAATAACAATGAAAGATAGCAGGGAACCAGTACAGCAGATTCCATTTACACTGCAAATTTTAAGAGAAAAGGGCCTCTTCCAGTACAAAATGAAAAATACTATATTTTACTAACTGTCTTAATAATGTTAGATCTTTCCCAACATGCACATTTAATTATGAGTGTTCTTCAAACAAAATGAAGTCTTGGACTTGATTTTTAAAAACCCATATTAATTGAGATAGATTGCACTGCCTTTTAATACAGCGCATGTGTTTTTTCAATTTCAAAAGATCATTCTTGCAGTTTAACAAAGCATATTAAACCTAAAATAGTCACATCTTTTAACTTTTAATGTGGGGCGGCCCAGTGGCTCAGTGTTAAGCACTGCTACCTCACAGCACCAGGGACCCAGTTCGATTTTAGCCTCAGGCAGCTGTCTGTGTGGTTTTTGCATCTTGTCCCTGTGTCTGCGTGGGCTTCCTCCGGGTGCTCCAGTTTCCTCTCATTGTCCAAAGATGTGCAGGATAGGTGGATTGGCTTTGCTAATTTGCGCACACTATGCAGGGATATGCAGGCTAGGTGGATTAGCCATGGGTTACGGGGTAGGGTGGGTCTGTGTGGGATGCTGTTTAAATGGTCGGTGTGGACTTGATGGACCAAATGGAGTGCTGCCGCATGTTAGAGGTTCTATGATTCCTCAGTCCTAATTCTGATTGAAATGCTGTACATAGCAGTAATTCCTTGTTTAATGTTATGGTTGTGTTTCTAAAAAAAATTAAATTTAAATAATTCAACATGAAGTGAATCAGAATTTCCTATTACAACCAATATAAAATTAGTTAGGTTTTGCGGGAATTTTCCGATCAAAGTTAAAGCGTTATATTCTAAATTGAAATATTCTTGAATTGTTATACTTATAAATTAAGTAACATCAAAATAAATTGAATTAAAAATATAAAGAAGTATTTTATTTCTGCTGTCTTACATCTTGATGGTTCCTTAATGACCCTCTCTCATCACCAACCTCCCTCCTTCACTGATTCAAATGGTCTCTTTCCCCTTTCCCCTTCTCTCTGACAAGCAAAGTGATTTGGAGAGGAAGGGACCAAGAATATCAATGAGTGGTAAAACTGGGGTGAGAAGAGGTGAATGGGGTAGAGAAGGTAAGAGAGAGGGTAAGGAATTGTTAGGGTTATTGAACAGAAGGATCAGCAAATGGAATGAGAGGTGTTGGACTGCTGTATTGGTGAGCATGAGGTTTTGTGCGCAGGTTGGGAAGTGAACAGTAGGGTCCTGGGTAGACTTATAGAAGAGAGAGATCTAGGGTTTCAGACATGTAAGTTTTTGAAGTTTGCATCACATATAGGTGGGGTAGGTAAGAAGGCATTTAGAATGCTTGTCTTCATTGCTTCAGATACTTGAGTATAGGTGCTGGGACATTATTTTGAGGTTGTACATAATATTATTGAGGTTATTGCGTCCAATTCTGGTCACCCTGTTATAGGAAGGATATTATTAAGTCAGAGGTGGTTCAGAAGAGATTTACCAGGATGTTGCTGGGAATGGAGGGTTTGAGTCACACAGAGAGGCTGATTAGGCTGGGACTTTTTTCACTGGAGTGTAGTGGTGGATGTGGGTACAGTTGCAATGTTTAAAAGATATTTGGATAAGTACAGGAATAAAATGTTTGGAGGAATATGTGCCAAGCTCAGACAGACGGGACTAGTTTAGTTTGGGAATATGGCCGGCACGGATTGGTTGGACCATAGGGTCCGGTTCCATGCTACATGACTCTTATGACTCTGAGAGGCCACATATGACGTGAGCTGCTGTATTTCCAAAGCTGTAAACATGTTCACATGTTCCTATTTTGCACATTACTGCGTAGAATTTTACAGAAACAAAATGTGATGGGAAATGTATCAAAATTGCAAAGCTGTCATGTGATGCAATGCTATTTCGGTGATGTGAAAGATTCAGGATTGAATTTCCATGAAACATGTAACACTAGAATTTGGAAGTGCACCCCAAAGACAGCACCCATGTGTTTATCAGAGATGTTAACAGGAGCAGAAGGTGTTTCACACACAAGAGCTGAAAGTTATGGAGGCAGAACCACATTTAAAAGTGCAGCTTCTTTCAAACAGAGACCACCTTCGCCACTCAGGTGTTTCTAACTGAGCTTCAAACATTTGAGATAAAATGCCGAAAACTATTAGAGTTCTTTGGTGAGGGGATAGTGTATAACCAAATTTGGGAGAGTTAAAATGCTACTTTCAGCAAAAGGAGCTCATTATTGTGTGTAAAAAGTGGATCAGGTCTTTAGTACTGTCAACCTGCTATTTGAGTTTTGAGGAAAAAAAATGCCAGCCCGTAGCTGAAAGCCAACACTCCTTGCAATTTCAATAGATGTTTGTCGATATTATCATTATATGATTAGTGCTGCTTCACGGTTGTAATTTTTCACAGTTGCAGTCTGGTAAGTTCACAGCTTGATTGACAGTTTAGAGGGATTTGTAAAGGGATAGGTTTGATGTGCGCACAAATGTTTGTTTTTCTACGGGATTAAGTACTTGAAATGTTAAGTATATTAAATGTGTTTTTATCAAATTGAGGGCTTTTATTAAAGTGACTTGAAAGAGATACTTTAAACTTTATTCCATATTAGCACAACTACTGGAACTGTAAGCAGACCATCTGGGATACTTTCTCCCAAGCCAGGATTGCAGAGTAAGAAATTCTCTCAAACCAGTGCTTCCAACTCAGGAGTGGAGGCTCACTCCTCAGCATTCATGAACATGACAGAATTATAAATATGCTGAGCACCCTGAAATAACTGAGGAGTGACCCAATTTTGGTTTTCCAAATTATGAGGGGCCTGCTTCCCTCATGGAGAGGTCAATCAGAGAGGGCACTGCTTGAAGGATTACAGAGGACACAAGGAAAATCATTTTCACCCGAAGGGGAGTGGGTGTCTGAAGTTCACTGCCTGGTTTGGGAATGGGGTCAGAAACTCACAACTTGTTTAAAAGATACCTGGATCTGTATCTGGCATGCTATAAACTGAACCAAACACTGGAAGGCAGCATTAAAATGAGCAGTTTGTTTATTTTTCTTTTAGCTGGTGTAGTTATAATGGGCTGAATGCTCTCTTTCTATGCAGTAACGGAGTTACTCACTGTGTAGTGTAACTAGCAAAAGTTGGGGAAGCATGTTAGAATCCAAAAGACCATGGTTCACACTGGCTGGAGACTGGACTAGTGCGTGAAGAGAACAGTTATCATCATAGAATCACGACAGTATGGAAACAGGCCCTTCAACCCAACACGTTCACACTGACTGCCAGAGCATCCCACCCAGACCCATCCCCCTATAACCCACCTAATCTACACATCCCTGAACACTGTGGGCAACTTAGCATGGCCAATCCACCTAGCCTGCACATCTTTGGACTGAGGGAGCAAACCGGACCCCCTGGAGGAAATCCACACAGACTCGGGGACCATATGCAAACTCCACACAGACAGTCGCTCAAGGGTAGAATCGACCCTGGGTCCCTGGCACTGTAAGGCAGAAGTGCTAACCACTGAGCCACCATGCCGCCCATCAATGGGTGATGGCTTGGAACTGCACATGGAGTATGCCAGTGAATGTTCGGCATGTACTGGTGTCTGATGCAAACCAGTACTGGCACAACTGCACATCAGTAAACAGCACCAGAAGGAGAAACTGTGAAAGTGAACCAGGGTGCAAAGTCAGTGCATATGTGCAATTGTTCCTTTTTTGCTAAAAGCATGCAGCTATTCCTTCGCTAACTTCATTGTTGAAAGGCCTGACTATAATTTTGTAGGCCATCTCTCCCAATCGTACACTTGCCAACTTTCAGAAATAGTCTATTTCTACCTACACTTAGTTCACTTTTATACCTCATCTATTAACCTTCTAAGTACTAGTAAATACAACGTTAGTACGTATAATCTCTCTTCATAACTTGAGCCTTGGAGATTATGTCCTCAGAGCCATTTTTGTAAATCTATGCTGCACTCCCGCCAGGCCAATATATCCTTCCTAAGGTGTGCCTAGAACTGAGCACTGTGCTCCAGGTCTGACCTAACTGTTCATCTGTATAGCTGCAGCATTAATTTTAACCTCATTCAGCCTATACCTCCAGATGGAAGAGCCAGCATTCTATTAGCCTCTTTGGCTTTTGTAGTTTTAATAATGTGTATATACGTGGACTGCGAAGTAGCTTTACAGCTCACTACTTCTAGGCTTCTACCACTTACAAAGGACTCAGTTTAATTGTCTTTCGATCCAAAGTGGATGTCCTCTCACTTGTAGGTATTGAACCATTTTGGCATAGTTTTTATCATTTTTTTTGATCTTTTGATATTTCACTGTAATCTTCTGCTTCATTCACACTGCCTACCATGCAGCCTACCCTTGTTTCACCAGCAAACTTGGATACAGCTTTCTATCCTGTCATCTATGTTGTTAATAAGAACACTGAATAGTTGAGTCACCAACACAGATCACCGCTAACATCCTGCCAATGAGGATGCCTGCCAATTATCCTTACTGTCTGTCTTCTGTTGTTCTGTCTATCTCCTAATCAGGTTACTCCTTCAATTCTATGGGCTTTAAATTTAGCTCACAGAATGTGGAGAAACTTTGCCTAATGGTTCTTCTTTACGATTAGTCACTCTCTTTAAAAGCATTTCTAGTACCAACTTTAAAGAAATCAGCAATAAACTATAATGTTTGAGAAGATTAACTGTGGGGAGTTGACATGAAGACAATTAAGAATTTTTTCACATACCAATATATCAAAGCAAAAGCAACAGGGGCGATACATACCCAATAAATAGTTCATAAAATTAGTGCTTGGTAATTCATTGGAGCCCTTAAGAATTAGAATAGCAGTCTGAGAGTGTATACATTTGTATGCCTTTCCCAGCAGCACAAAGAGATAACATCTGTTTAAACAGCCAATGTATCGGTCATCAAGTTTGAAAATTATGAGATCATAGAGACACTGGCCTCGTTTTAAATGCTAGTTTGTGTTTCTGGTAGCAGGATTTTACTGCTATGTACACAGTGTTAACTTTCACTTTCAATTACAGTAACACATCTTAGAAACAACTCATTGCATTTCAGCTTAGCTTAAGTACACTTGTTTTATCATCTTGAGAAGATGGTGTTGCACTGGTCATATCATAAGATTAGTAATCCAAAGACCCAGGACTAATGCTGCAGGCACAAGAGTCCAACCTCCACATGACAGTTGTTGGAATTGTCGATTCAATTAAAAAATCTGGAACATAAAAGTTAGCCTCGGTAATGGTGATCATGAGAATTATCACTAAATATTTTTTAAAAACCCATCTAGCTCACTCTTCCCTTAAGGGATGGAAATCTTCCATCCTTACTTGGTCTGACCTACATGTGACTCCAGAGCCACAACAATGTGGTTGACTCTGAAATGGCATCTAACAAATCACACATTTCAAAGGCAATCAAGGATGGGCAATAAATAATGCCTTAACAGCAAAGCCGGACTCTTATGAAAGAATAAAATATAAAAAAGACAACAATGTAGGAATCATTAAGTGCTTGACCAGCTGTATATACATAACCTTTCCCCAGAATCTAAATTTCCCTTACCGAACAAAATCTTTTCAGAACCTCAAGAGTAATTTCTTTTAAACAACCCTTTGATGGGATTTGAACAGGAAAAAGAAAAGCATAATGGATATTTGAAGAGTACCTGTAAAAGGTCAAGTGCCAGGCTGAATGGATTAGGTTGAGCAAGTGGAAGATCTCATACTAATTTCAAGCTGTAACTAAACATACTTTTCTGTTCTTTTGAGCTTTTTGTTGCAATTTGTCTTCATGAGTCATAGAACAACTCAGCAATACTTTGAGTTTAATTTAGTTTTGTAAATCTTGAGGGGTATAGATAGAGTTAATAGTTTTTCCCCTAGGATGGAGGATTTCAATACTAGGGGAACATTTTTAAGATGAGAGCAAAGAGATTTAAAAAAGACATGGGGCAATTTTTTTTTCCACAGAAGGTGGTTTACATGTGGAATGAACTTCTGAGGAAGTGGTGGATGTGGGTACAATTACAATGTTTAAAAGACATTTGGATAAGTACATGAATAGGAAAGGCTTGGAGGGACATGGGCCAGGAGCAAGCAGGTGAGACTAGTTTAGTTTGGGATTATGTTAGGCATGGACTGGTTGGACCAAAGGGTCTGTTTCCTTGTTGTATGACTCTATTACTCTATGTACCAAGATACCGAGTGAAAAAGTGTTGTTTTGTGTGCACTTGCACTCGTGTAGTGCCTTTCAACTCCTCAAGATACCTTTGTTATCAAAGACAATAGCATCGGTCAATTTGCACAGAGCAAAGTGCCACAAACAGCAATAAAATATATAACCAACTAATCTATGTACAAGTCATGTTGATTCAGGATGCTTATTGGCCAGGACACTGAGAGAATGTTCCTACTCATCCTCAAATAGTGCCCAAGATAACAAAGTGTCGAGCTGGATGAACACAGCAGGCGAAGCAGCATCTCAGGAGCACAAAAGCTGACGTTTCGGGCCTAGACCCTTCATCAATTGCTCTCTGATGAAGGGTCTAGGTCCGAAACATCAGCTTTTGTGCTCATCTGATGCTGCTTGGCCTCCTGTGTTCATCCAGCTCGACACTTTGTTATCTTGGATTCTCCAGCATCTGCAGTTCCCATTATCACCTCAAATAGTGCCCTGCGACTTTTTGAGCATTTGAGCAGACCAAGATTGCTTTAGCTTAAAGTCAAAATAGATACAACATCATGACCACATGTACTGAAATGCCAGCCCAGCTATCAGAAATAAAGATTGAATCCACAGTTGATTGACTCAAATGGAAGTCCAAAGATTTATTTAGCACCCCTTCTATTTCTCATTCATGTGCTGCCTCTCAGCACATTATCCGAAAACATACCTTGAAATTCTCCAGACGTTATTGACACCCAATTCTACCTCACCGTTCCCCACTCTGATTCCCTCTAAATTGTTAAGTTACATACCTGCCATCTGGAGTTGGTTGAGCAGTAATCTACGATTTAGGATTGGGAAAGCTGAAGTCTGTGATGGCAGATATGCTTTTGTTGGATGGAAGAAATGTGCAGTGCTGCATCATCTCTGATTTTCTTTGTATAAGTATTAAACTTTAAGCTGAAGCAGCTTTGGCTTACTCAAGTGCGTGTAAAAGGTCACAGAGGCAGTATTTTAGAATGCATAGGAAAGTTCTATAAGTGCACTGGCTAACATTTATCTTGTAATTGACATAACAGTATTTCGATTATCTTCTTGTTAATTCATTTCTGTTTATGGGACTTTGTTGTTTGGAAATTGATTGACTAACTGCGGTTGGGTGATGGACCCTTTAAGAATCGGGATCTGACTTATGGTTTTAAAAATTAAGTTCCTGTAAATGATGATGAAGTCAAGTTGCCTGAGAAATAAACAATATGAAAAAAACGGCCAACGACAGAAATAAGTAAGTTCCGAGGGCAATCCTCTGTTTCAAAATTTAGTGTCTTTTAAAGTTCAAAGCTATCTGGAGTGCCAGAAGCATGTTCCAGCAGAATTTGGTTAATATTCATTTTATTGACTTAATAGCTAAAGGACTCCACTAACAGCAAGTCAGATTTCTTGTATAGCCAAGCTGAGGAGAGTGCATTTTAGATACAAGCTCCACTGTATCATTGGTTGCGTTCACTCCATCCATCACATTTCCGATTGTGCTTTCATAGACGTTACACATGGTTTGGGGAATCTGGAGGCCAGTTACTCACCACATAAGTCGCAGCTTCTGATGTGCTTTCATGGCCACAGTGTTCATGTGACTGTTCCAGTTAGATTTCTAGCCCATAGTAACTTCCAAGAGGTTGAGAATGGGGAGTTCAGTAGTAGTAATATGTTGAACATCAAAGGAGACAGTTAGACTCTTGCATGTTGGAGAGAATGAGTTGAATGAATGTTCTACTTTCTACTTGTGTGGCTTTTTTTTGTGACACCCCTGTGAAGTACTGTGAGAAATGCTGCTACATTCTTAATTGTATGGCTGGAGAAGCAGTTATAGTTTGATGTTAAGATTAATGTTCCAGTCATTGGCATTAGCTAACAGTGTGAATAATTGTGATGTTGCTAGATTTTCTCAGAGAAGTAGGTCAGTTTCAGGGCGATAGTCTGACTTGGATGACCACAGTCATTATTCGAGTAGTTCTTCCTGTTCTACTTGTGGAACAAGTGCTATATTTTTCTTGCACCATCCAACGTTTGTCCAGACTTTCCAAGGAAAGTTTGAAACCGTGGGATTCACCTCCCAGATCAGTTATTAGAGTGCATTTGGTGATGTTTGCTGCCAACTACATCATCTAGAGTTGGGGCCGTTGTCAGGTTTTAGGGTGTGGAGTATGTTCCATTGAAGACAATGGGATTTCAGATAAGCGCATACAGGTGTTTTCAGGTCTTGTGTCAATGACTCAGTGCTTCAGTTGTCATTAGCCAGTAGTGCCACTTGAGGAGGGTCCTTTGCCTGTGGACATCAGGAAGTTCAATGTGTGCAAGTAAAGCTACTTGAACTGTGCTGATACATTGTATAAATAATCCTCATGACTTCCTGTAGGTGGATATCTCCCATGATAATTTAGTGGCTCCTGAGCCATAGTACTCTACTGTTGGGTCAGCCTGGATGAATGAGGCTGCATGCGTTTTGACTCTGTTACTCAAGATGGTACCCACCCATCCATTTGAGATTCGCTCAATCCTGACATTGCTCCGATGCTGTGGTGGTTTGGCCAATTGATCAATATATAGTCAAGAGTGATGACAAGGAGTTTTGGCATTGGATTATGGACGGATGTTAGCTAGAGAACTGGACATGAAGTTCTTCTATGGGGTTCGGATGGTTCAAGTGGAAGGCTTAAAACAATGGTCTCAGTGGTGTTTGTTTAACGTCTTTAAGTTCTAAAGTTAGTTTCCAAAGAACCTAGATCTTCACTGAGCATTTTCTCAATGTCAGGACATTGTGAAGATATTATAAAAAGTTCTTTAGCGTGAAAAGCCTGGGCCAAATTGTTAGCATATGTGCTGAGTCATGACCTTGTGGGAGGACAGTCACATGTTTACAAGAGAGCCAATTTTAGGGCTGATCCCTGTGGGAACTCGTTGTTTATAATATAAGACCATAAGACATAGGAGTAGAAGTAAGGCCATTTGGCCCATCGAGTCCACTCCGCCATTTAAATCATGGCTGATTGGCATTTCACCTTTACTTCCCTGCACTCTCCCTGTAGCCCTTGATTCCTTGTGAGATCAAGAATTTGTCAATCTCTCCCTTGAAGGCATCTAACGTCCCGGTATATAGGTAGTTGGTTTGATCTCATGGTAAAGTTGGCTGTTGATCTTGGAACTGAGTTGTTGTAGAATTCTCATACAGCATATGACCTTGGAGAGTTTCAGCAAGCAAGGTAGATTCCTGTCTTTAGGCCTTTCTGGAAAATGACCTCAATGGGTTAGATCAATATAAGGACCTGTTCAGAGCAGTTGTTGCCTATATGAAGCCTGTCTGTTGGAGGAACGTTGTGGCTTCTAAGTTGAGACTCTGTCCCAACACAAGTAATCACATCTGTGTATGGCATTGGTAAATTAGCTGCTCAGAATGAAAGTCTTTAAGGTTTGGAACTGTTTTGAAACTGTATTAGGTTCAAATTTGCAAAAATAGACAGATGCTGGTTAGAATGCATGTTGCTTTGAACTTGTGTCTTTTCACCTGTAGTGTTGTGAACTAATAACCTACCAAGCACTGTCACCGACACTGATGTCAGTGTTCTATATAGTGCTTGTTGTATTAGTCACTGTTTCCACGAGGTGATCTTAATTCAATGTAGCAGTCCACCCAAGAATCTAGAAAGATTTTAGCATTAACTATAAATAAATAATATTTTGAATTAACAATGCACTGAAGTGTGGATTCTGTCTTTTGTTGGTAAACTGCAAACTCCCAGCACCACCATTTCTTTAGGACTATCTAGAAATTTCTTTCTGTGGTTTCAAGTTGCTTCCTTGAAGTCAAATTGTGAACGTGCCAAAGTTTATTCCAATTAAATGTAATAAGTGTTTGTTATTCAAGTTTAAAAATTTTCAGCCTTGTTCAGTCCCTTTTGCAGCTGTTCTTGACCCATGTAGTTCAAAATCTCAATGTCCTGTCCATTGCTGAGATGAACCTAAAGCCTCGCACCTGATTCAACACCAAGATTGTGCACTTCCACCTCTGCAACATCTAGCTTTACCCCACCATAGGCGCAGCCGCATTTTTGTTTCCCCCAGGTTCATTTTATTTCCAGTGTTCTGTTCACTTTTTCCATACTTTATTTTTGATGATGGAGGGAACAAATGTAAGAGTAGAGCCTTCGAGGTCCTCAGTTTAAATATTTCCATCTTTCATATATTTGATCGGCCTTTTAAAACCCTGCTGAAATCAATTTTATGATCAAATGTTTACACCACTCCTCACTTCTCCATTACTGCTGTGTCTTGATCTCTTCTGTGAACTACTTTGGAATGCTTTATGACTTAAAGGGACTCAATGAAGAGCCAGAAATGAAAGGCCAGAATTTATTCAGTTCAATCCTGTGGTGTTGATTTTTGAATGCCTTTTTGAGATCCAAAACTCCTGTTTGTGATTTAAATATCTGTAATGTGACATAAAATCACTTGAAGGTATTTCCTTCTGTAAGTAAAACTTGCTCAGTAGTGATAAAGTCACACTATTGAAATTATTGATTGACTTCATCGATTCGTATAGGATTTTAATGCCTTCTTTAATTAACAAAGCTTCTTCAAAGCTTACAAACTGTAAAAATAGTTTAGTCATTTATACTGTCGTACTCAATTGAAAATGCACTCTGCTTATCTAAATCGAACTGAAGAACTTACTGGTGTGTGGATTAGCACCTATGGACAAATTCAATTGTGTTTTACAGTGGGAATAAAAATCTCTCATAAAACCTATTGCAGTGATATTATTCTCATAGAGTCGTAAATCATACAATGCATTTTTAGGTTGATGAACTGTAAACCCAATCAATTGGCCAGCTGACATTTTAACTGAATAGTGTTATGTTGATCTTTTTAGGTTTGGTCCACCATTTTTGGTCAGGGAAGATCGAACTTTGACCTGGGATCAGCTGCAGTTCTGCATCCTGAACAGAATGTGCTGTCTGATGAGAAATGAAACCCACTGGCAGGTCAGTACAGTGCAAAGGAAATTGGGAAACTTTGAGATTCTGAAATTGGTTGTCAATGCAAAAGAAGAAAAATAGATGTAGCACAAGTCTAGAGTAAACTGATGTTATATCATTCAAGTAATGTAACAAGAGCATTGTAATTTCCTGCATATTGTATATGTGGAGCCTCTTTATATGATGTGGTATGACTCAGGTCATTCTAGAGACATAGAGTTGTACAGCACAGAAAGAGACCCTTCAGTCCAACTTGGCCATGCCTGCCAAATATCCTAAATTAATCTAGTTCCACTTGCCAGCATTTGGCCCATGTCCCTCTGCACCCTTTCCTGTTCATATACTATCTAGATGCCTTTTAAATGTTGCTATTGTACAAATTTCCAACACTTCCTCTAGCAACTCGTTCCAATCACACATCTGTATGAGAGATGTTGCCCCTTGGGTCCCTTTTAAGTCTTTCTCCAGTCACCTTAAACCTATGTTCTCTATTTTTGGACCACCCCACCCTCGGGGGAAAAGACCTTGGCAATTCATCCTATCTATACCCTTATGATTTTATAAACTTTAATAAGGTCACCCCTCACCCTCTGATGCTCGAGGGAAAATAGCCCCAGCCTATTCAGCCTCACCATATAGCACAAACCCTCCAACTCTGGTGACATCCTTGTAGATCTTTTCTGAACCCTTTCACATTTCACAATGCCCTTCCTGTAACAGGGAGACCAGAATTGCGCACAGTATTCCAAAAGCACCCAACCAATGTCCTGTACAGCCGCAACTTGATCTCCCAACTCCTGTACTCAATGCACTGACCAATAATGGCAAGCATACCAAACGCCTTCTTCATTGGGCTATCTACAATGACTCCATTTTCAAGGAACTATGAACCTGCACTCCAAGGTTCCTTTGTTCAGCAGCAATCCTCAGGACCTTATCATTAAGTGTATAAGTCCTGCTCTCATTTGCCCCAGTTATAATTGCTAGTTATACTTGCTGCAATTTCATTTTGATAAAGAGAGCTGAATATTCTTTTGGTAACCTTCCCATATTTACTAAACTTCACAGCATTGTGTTTACTAGAAATCATAAATGTAGCTTCACTTAATCTACATATGGATTGAGTTGTCAGTGCATTTGATGCAGCACATTGTTTCTGAAGCAGGCTCTCAACAATGCAGATGTGCACACATTGATGTGTGATTTATCTTCCTCAGCCTAATATTATGCACTACCATTCTTCCTTAACTGTTACCTTGTTCCAGCATCCATTTCTGACATCTGGTGTTAGAATTTCTGTAATTAAAGTATACAGCAGTAATTAATACCATACAGTACTAAGTACTGTACACATGGGGAAATGTTTGTCACTTCTCAAAGACTACATGACCACGTCAGCATCTTTGTAAGATGCTTAAAGACAGACAGAGAGAGAGAGAGAGAGAGTGAGGACAGCCTTACTTTGTGATTGAAAGCCCCTGCAAAATACATTGCCTTATTTCGATAAATTAGAAAAAAACTTTTGAGTTCATGCAACATGTGAAATGAACAACAATGAAACATAAATTCTGATTATGAAAAAAGGAACCTCCAGCAAATTAGATCTGTACCACTTACAAACCTAACTCATTAAATTATGCCTTGAGTTATTTCATGGCTTAGATTTGAATCAGCACTTAAGTCATGCTGAGAATTTTCTGTGTACAGTAACAGAAATAAGTAGACAAGGGGGTGTACGGCACTCTTTGAGCTTAGATGATGCTCAGAAATAATTTAAGGTTATCTTTCATATTATGTATTGTTTTAACTGGTTAACTGTATGGTAGGCTTTAACCTACAGTAGTTCTTCAAATATATATGGACAGCCAGAGAGTATGTTATACGTCCAACCAAAGGACATTATACCTAGCAGTGGTAATAAAATGCGAGGCTGGATGAACACAGCAGGCCAAGCAGCATCTCAGGAGCACAAAAGCTGACGTTTTGGGCCTAGACCCTTCATCAGAGAGGGGGATGGGGTGAGGGTTCTGGAATAAATAGGGAGAGAGGGGGAGGTGGACCGAAGATGGAGAGAAAAGAAGATAGGTGGAGAGAGTATAGGTGGGGAGGTAGGGAGGGGATAGGTCAGTCCAGGGAAGGCGGACAGGTCAAGGAGGTGGGATGAGGTTAGTAGGTAGCTGGGGGTGCGGCATGGGGTGGGAGGAAGGGATGGGTGAGAGGAAGAACAGGTTAGGGAGGCAGAGACAGGTTGGACTGGTTTTGGGATGCAGTGGGTGGAGGGGAAGAGCTGGGCTGGTTGTGTGGTGCAGTGGGGGGAGGGGACGAACTGGGCTGGTTTAGGGATGCGGTGGGGCAAGGGGAGATTTTGAAACTGGTGAAGTCCACATTGATACCATTAGGCTGCAGGGTTCCCAAGCGGAATATGAGTTGCTGTTCCTGCAACCTTCGGGTGGCATCATTGTGGCACTGCAGGAGGCCCATGATGGACATGTCATCTAAAGAATGGGAGGGGGAGTGGAAATGGTTTGCGACTGGGAGGTGCAGTTGCTTGTTGCGAACTGAGCGGAGGTGTT
This sequence comes from Stegostoma tigrinum, assembly GCF_030684315.1. Classification (NCBI taxonomy): domain Eukaryota; kingdom Metazoa; phylum Chordata; class Chondrichthyes; order Orectolobiformes; family Stegostomatidae; genus Stegostoma; species Stegostoma tigrinum. The sequence goes on from NC_081375.1 coordinate 35,609,626, forward strand.
CTGCAAAGCGGTCCCCAAGCCTCCGCTTGGTTTCCCCAATGTAGAGGAAGCCACACCGGGTACAGTGGATGCAGTATACCACATTGGCAGATGTGCAGGTGAACCTCTGCTTAATGTGGAAAGTCATCTTGGGGCCTGGGATAGGGGTGAGGGAGGAGGTGTGGGGGCAAGTGTAGCATTTCCTGCGGTTGCAGGGGAAGGTGCCGGGTGTGGTGGGGTTGGAGGGCAGTGTGGAGCGAACAAGGGAGTCACGGAGAGAGTGGCTCTCCGGAAAGCAGACAGGGGTGGGGATGGAAAAATGTCTTGGGTGGTGGGGTCAGATTGTAGATGGCGGAAGTGTCGGAGGATGATGCGTTGTATCCGGAGGTTTGTGGGGTGGTGTGTGAGAACGAGGGGGATCCTCTTTGGGCGGTTGTGGCGGGGGCGGGGTGTGAGGGATGTGTTGCGGGAAATACGGGAGACGCGGTCAAGGGCGTTCTCGATCACTGTCGGGGGAAAGTTGCGGTCCTTGAAGAACTTGGACATCTGGGATGTGCGGGAGTGGAATGTCTTATCGTGGGAGCAGATGCGGCGGAGGCGGAGGAATTGGGAATAGGGGATGGAATTTTTGCAGGAGGGTGGGTGGGAGGAGGTGTATTCTAGGTAGCTGTGGGAGTCGGTGGACTTGAAACGGACATCAGTTACAAGCTGGTTGCCTGAGATGGAGACTGAGAGGTCCAGGAAGGTGAGGGATGTGCTGGAGATGGCCCAGGTGAACTGAAGGTTGGGGTGGAAGGTGTTGGTGAAGTGGATGAACTGTTCGAGCTCCTCTGGGGAGCAAGAGGCTGCGCCGATACAGTCATCAATGTAACGGAGGAAGAGGTGTGGTTTGGGGCCTGTGTAGGTGCGGAAGAGGGACTGTTCCACGTAACCTACAAAGAGGCAGGCATAGCTGGGGCCCATGCGGGTGCCCATGGCCACCCCCTTAGTCTGTAGGAAGTGGGAGGAGTCAAAAGAGAAGTTCGTTGAGGGTGAGGACGAGTTCGGCTAGGCGGATGAGGGTGTCGGTGGAGGGGGACTGGTCGGGCCTGCGGGATAGGAAGAAGCGGAGGGCCTTGAGGCCATCTGCATGCGGAATGCAGGTGTATAGGGACTGGGCGTCCATGGTGAAGATGAGGTGTTGGGGGCCAGGGAATTGGAAGTCCTGGAGGAGGTGGAGGGCGTGGGTGGTATCGCGGACGTAGGTGGGGAGTTCCTGGACCAAAGGGGAGAAAATGGAGTCCAGATAGGTGGAGATGAGTTCGGTGGGGCAGGAGCAGGCTGAGACGATGGGTCGACCAGGGCAGGCAGGTTTGTGGATTTTGGGAAGGAGATAGAAACGGGCCGTGCGGGGTTGGGGAACAATGAGGTTGGAGGCTGTGGGTGGGAGGTCCCCTGAGGCGATGGGGTCATGAATCCCCACACTCGAGCACCAAAAAAACTCCTCCCTCCTATACCTAGCAGTGGTTTTAATTTGCATCACCTCATTAAAAGAATTTGTGATAGGCCTAATGAAGCTAATATTATTGATACCAAGAAAAGGCATTGAGGTTTCCCAGAGGTTACATGTCAAATTAGTGCTTAATGATTTAGAGCGGACATGATTTAAAATATTCAGTTTTGAATGTTCTATTAAGGACATTTATTACAAATTGCATTAGGATGTTACGAGTGATGTGCTACTGTCTGAAGTAAAGACAGTTCAACCTACTTTGGAGTTTTGAAGATAATTTGGATTCATCTCAGACTACCAAAGATAAAATTAATCAATATCTGTGAGAATCTCTTGGGATACAAGAGCATACTTGGCCATTGCTTCATTATTTCTGATATAAATGTTTAATTCCAGCTACTGAGTGAAAGGAATGCCACAATCTTTGTGCTTATGCTGCTGCAAATACCAGTGTTTTGTGCGTCTGTACAACCATAAACTGTCCAGCTCTTAACCGCTTTTTTACATGGACAGTGTGGTGCTCTTGGTAACACTAGGCTTGAAAGCAGTGTTTATTTATTCTGTGATAAAGCATTCAGCCAGATGCTTTACAAGTGTGCCTTGAAGCCACGTGATATTCATTCTAATAACTAAATGGGATGGTTGCATTGGACCATTTCAAAGCTGTGCCATAAACTGATCCCTTAACATTTGACATCTGGAAAAGAATGAAGTTCTCGCTGTTTCTAATTGACAGAAACTGGGTTCCATCAGGTTCCAATCATATTTTTTTCAGAATGGCAGAGGCAGATGTGCATAAGCAACAGGATTGCAGGCATGGTGAACGAAATACAACAAACAATAATGCAGATGCTGGAAATCTCAAAGTAATATAGAAGATTCCCGTAATATTCGTCAAGGCACGTAGCATCAATGCATAAAAACAGAGTTCACTTTAAGATTGTGATGACTGTTCTTCACAACTGGTCTGATTTCCTGATGAAGCATAATCACAGCCTGAAACATTGAATCTCTATATCTTTGTAGATGCTGTCTGACCTGTTGAGTTTTTATATAATGACCAATTATATCTGGGGACTTCACCCTGTGATCCTCCTTTCCTATTAAACCCAACTAAGGCACATCATTTTGCACCTTCCAACACTACCGAAATGCCACTATGTTCATACTCAGCACTAAACGGGAGACAACAGATTCTTACAGCACAGGAGATGGCTCATTATGCCTGTGCCGTGTCTTTGAGAGAGATGTACAATTTGATCCCACAGCCCTGTCTTTTCTCATCGTCTAACAAATTATTTTTGTCTGGAAACATATCTCCAATTTCCTTACCAAAATTACTTGGGTATTAAAAGCACAAGTTGCTGGTAAAGCTCAGCATCTGTGAAGAAGAAATCAGAGTTAACATTTCCAGTCAGGTGACCCTCAGAATTAATGGTAGCTGGGCAAATGTTATTTTATCTGCAGAAAATAGAGAGGGGATGAGGTAGGGAGTAAACAATAGGATAGAGCCTGAAGACAGAGGAGAGCAGTTGGTTTGACAAAGGAGTTGATGACGATCAGGCTGGGAAAGTGAATAGTTGTTCATGGGGACTGTTAGTGACTAGCAATAGGTAGAGTGTAATGGCAGCCGATGTGATTACAGGGCCTGGCCTGTGGGGTAGTGGGCCTGGACATGGGAGAGTTTAGGCCCTAACTCGATATTGAGTCCAGAGGGTTGCAGGGTCCCCAAGTGGAAAATGAGGCGTTATTCTTCCAGCTTGCATTGAGCTTTGCTGGAACACCGCAACAAGCCTGAGTCAAAGATTTTGGTCGGGAACAGGGTGGTGCATTAAAGTGGCAGGCAACAGGTAGATCACAGTCTTTTTTTGTGAGCAGAACGTAGATGTTCTGCGAAGCAGTTACCCAGCCTATGCTTCATTTCCCCAATGTAGAGGAGACCACATTGTGAGCAGAAAATGGGATATAAACACTGTGATTTATACATATGTTAATATCATTTATTGTAAGTGTTTTTTTTTGGTTTTTGAGTTAGTAAAATGCCTCAAGTTAATAATTGTTGGGAATTTCTGTAGCCATCATGATTTCTTTTAAAATGCTTTGAAGTCTAGCTTTTGAATTAATTAGTTTTTGCACAATGTTATTGGGTTTTATTTGTTTACGTTGTTATTTTGTGACCTTGCAAGTAAAGTAATGGGACCTCAAGATTCATATAACTTGACGTTTTAAGCTTAGGGGGAACACGCATAAATGGGAGATTATATTTTGCTTCGAGCTTTGAGCAGTCCAGTGAAGTCCTTTGATGGAGATATTTACATAGTCTAATGTTCTTGAAAAGGGAAGAGTGTAACGAAACTGGAATATCTTAAAGTTAGAGTTAATGATAGTCCCAGACCAAAAGTGTTGGGATAAAACTCTGAGGAGGTACTGGAAGGTGAGTATGTTTAAAATTGGGTGTATAATATCTCCAGGAAGAAGCTAAATGCAGTTTCAGCCTGAAAGTTAAAATCACAAATACCTTAAACTTTTCAGAGTGTTAGAGACTCATCCTCTGATGTGAATTTCTGTGCAATGTGTATTTTCAGTACCATACCAATGGTGTGTTTTTGTCTTCTCACTTTTTAATGAAGTGTTTTGGGATTAATGCGATTAGTCTTTTACTTTGTGTTTAAAACTCTTTGAGTAATTAGATAGCTTGGTTTATTTTCTTGATAGTAAACTTTCATTTCATTGTTGAAGCAAAATCTGCAGAATTATCTGTTAATGTTTCAACCAGAGACTTGTTTTGTCAAAACCAAGCCAGATCAAAGTATGATCGGTCCAGTAATGAAATCAGCTGTGACCAGAAGCTTATTATCGATTCTACTTCCAATATCCTTTCAGCAAATACAGACCAGATCATTGTAACTTGTTGAATAAAAACAATTCTTTTCATCTTCTCCTGGCTTTTTTGTTGTCAGTTACTTTTCCTTTTGTTACTGACCCGACTACAGGTGGAAACAGTTTTTCCCTACATTGTCCATTAAAACCTTTTGTAATGTTTAAAGCCTCCATTAAATCTCTTCTTCACCTTCTTTACATTGTGTAGAACAATCCTATCTTTTCTACTGTCTTGCCACATAATTGAGCTCCCTCATCTTAGGTATCATTTTGGTAAATCTCTCCAGAACTGAGCTACAGTGCATGACGGGAGGACTAATTAGTAGAAATGGAAATTGATCAGCGTGCAGTAGATGTTGAATTAAACACATTCAAGATCATGCATTTGACTTAAACCTGTGTAGTAGTCATTCCCTACAATGATTCTGGTGTGGCACAGCATAGCAGTATTCTGCAGGTAGCTATATAGATGAAGCTGAGAGATTGGCGTATAATCACTGCAGATAACACAGGCTGGTTTCTAATTAAGAGAGACTTGATGGAATCTGCTTTACTGCCACAGTAGCGGTAGATCTTATTTCACCACAAAATCAGATGCACCTTGTACATGCTGGACACCGTTACGTAAACCTGATGGTTATTCCACTTGTGTAGATTAGAAGCAGTTTCATTTACAAGTATGTGCCTGCAATTTAACCAGCTTTTACTTGTGGGGTGTCAGTAGTATAAATGTTAAAAAGTACTGATGTAACAAGCAAGGCCTGTGATAAACTGTCATCCAAGTTGAATGTTGAAAAGAGTCAGATAAGGACATATGATGAGACTGAAAACCCAGGCAGGACTTGTGTACAAATACACATCCTGGAACAAATATCTATGAAGCAGAAGTTCAGCTGAAACACAATGAAGCAGTATCCATAACAGAGATTTAAAGCAGAATTCTATCAAAAATCAACTGTGTAGTTTTGACAAGTTCTCTCCATGAACCCTTGCAGGATTTCTCATGCTATTCTCAGAGACTCACTTCAATACCTATACAGCACGCATCTCTAGCACCCCGACTGTCCTCTCTACTCACTCACCAGAGGCAGAAGTTCTCACTGCTTCTAATATCCCTGTGGATTATTTGGCAATGCTGTTTTTAATGTCTAACTTTACACCCAGTCAAGCTCTTCAAACCTTTTCCCATGCACCTGGTGAGAAAGGAACCAAGAAGAAACAATTCTCACGGGTGGCATGGCTGACACTTTATTGCGTATACAAACTCGTATGTTGATACAATGCTATTAAAGGACCAAGCAAAACAAGTCAGCCATCCTTAGCAACATCCCATCTCAGAGCCCTGTCAGAGGAAGTGCCACTCTTTTTTTCCCCAATGTCCAGAGTATTGTTCAATGCATCATAGAATCATACAATCGCTACAATGTGAAAGCAGGCCATTCGGTCCATCGGGCCCACACCAACCCTCCAAACAGCATCCGACCCACACCCAGCCCCCCCTACCCTGTCCGTGTAATCCTGCATTTCCCATCACTAATTCACCTCGCCAGTGCATCCCTGGACTCTATGGGTGATTTAGCACAGCCAATCCACCTAACCTGATCATCACTAGACTGCAGGAGGCAACTGGAGCACCCGGAGGAAACCCACACAGACAAGGAGAGAATGTGCAAACTCCTCACAGACAGTCACTCAGAGATGAGATCAAACCTGATCCCTGATGCTGTGAGGCACCACTGAGCTACCATGCTGCCCACGTTTACGATCTTCACATACTGAAAAATCTTCAAAAAGTTGCAAAAGCTCACTTTTATTCAGCAACAGCAAAGACAAAGAAATTACAAAGAATATTTGTGTCTGATAACACACAGGGACCACCTGTCTTTTGAGTACCAACTTATGTACTGTGATTGCTACACCAAGCTCCCATCTAGTGGAAGCGAGTGTCGATGTAAGTCCTGGCCTGGCTTGTTGCGCCTGATGCTGCAATACTTAGCTGTGCAGAAGGTAATGTTCCTCTTATTCAGTGCCCTCACTGTCCTCCTAGAAAGAATACTGTTGCTCTTCAGAGTTCGTCACACCGCCTGTTGCCTGCTCCAGTTGTCCTGACCATAGTGCACTAGGATATTGTTGCACACACTGTTTGACTGTATTGCAAGACCCTCCTCAGACTGACTGAGACATCGGACCCTTCCCTTTAGGAGGCCCAATGCTTGCTCCGTGCTGGCCCTGATCAAAGATTTTTTATTTTAACCCATTCATGGGATGTGAATATCACTGGCTATTCCAGCACTTTATGCCCATCCCTAGGTATCCTTTAGAAAGTGGTGACGAACTACCTTTTTGAATTACTGCAGTCATTTGGTGTAAGTTGAGCCACAATGCTGTTCAGGATGGAAATCCAGAATTTTAACCCGGTGACAGTGAAGGAACAGCGATATATTTCCAAGTCAGGATTGTTACGGAGGGGGAATGGCTGAACCCCTCTGATACTTAAACCCACACTAGCCCCAATCTGCTATTACAGGAGTGGAGGCTCCCTTCTAACAATTACCCCCGAAACACCCAGAGAAGCTCGTTTTCCCCCCCCCACTCCAATAATCTACTAAATTAGTGGTTAAAGGAAAGGAAATCCCTAATCCACTTTATAAGCAACAAATTACAATTTATTTATTTAACCTTAACAACAAACAACTTAAAAGATTCACTAACGAAGCGAACAATTTCTCTCCTTTATCGTAACTGCTCCCTAGCTAAACTAAATTCTACTGGAATATTATTCAAATAAACTCAAGTCACACTTAATAAATCTAATTAATAAGAGCACAATAAATTAAAACTTAATCTTTCCAAGTTCACAGAGACTGGGACCTCCTGCTTTCTCAAGCTTTTCTCCTGATAATCTTCCTTTACAGATATATTCCCATAGTTGCTTCTATGAGGACCTCTAATTAAACTACTGCAGTTCCTTTAAATTAGATGGGCTTTCTGAGAGAGCAAAACATATTGTCCTATCTCTCTCCCTGCCGATTTTCAAACAGCACTTTTGTAAATACCACTGATGATGCAACAAATTCTCACAATATGATTGAGTTCAGGCTGTCAACGCCATCAGTTTTTAAATTCAATTGGCTAAATTCCAGTACAACATCACAACGAGACTGGTGTTTTGCCTACCCATTGTAAGATATTTTTTGGATACACTTGCTTCACTTTTTGAGGCTCTCTGTACTGGCAACTTCAGCTACTGCGTACAGATATTCATTTTTTAAAGATTTCTAAGCACAGACAAAGCACAAACCCTTAAAGAAACCGCTTCACAATTACTGTACCCTCCTTTCTAACAGGGTGGTGAGTGGCTTGGAGGAGAATTTGCAGGAGGTGGTGCTCCCATGTATCTGCTACCCTTGTCCTTTTAGATGGAATTGGTGGTAGGTTTGGAACATATTACCTAAGGAGCCTTGTTGAATTTCTGCGGTGCATCCCATAGATATTGCAGCTACTGAGCATCAGTGTGGTGGAGGGAGTGGATATTTGTGGATGTGGCACCAACAAAGTGGGCTTTGTTCTGGATAATGTGAAATTTACGTTGCACAGTAGCCTACAGCAACATGTCCACCCTGTTGAGTGATCACTGCTGACAACCGTTAAAAGCTGCTTGGATTTGCTTCTGCGCTTAAAGCCAAGGCGGGACAGAAGCACTGTGAGCCTTTAACCTCTGGCTGATGTGGCAAAGAGCAAAAATGCAAGGCACAGCAGAGGTGCTGTGAGCTTCCAAGTACGTACAAAGTGAATGAGTGCTAAGGAAACAACCAGTGAGCACTGAGCTGGATCCGAGTTGAATCAATGAGAAGGGTGCCTGTCCTTGCACAAAGTGTTCTGGCAGTGGTGTTCCAATGATGAGTGTTAGTGAAGTCCAAAGCACTGTAGTGCAGACTCGCATTGTAACTGGATAGGAGATATACCCATGGTGTGGTGAGGCTCATACATGTCCGATGCCAATGTGGATGGACGGGGTTATGGGCAGTCACTGGCCTTGGAACGTGCTGTGAGGTGTTGGTGACGGATTTCCAAGAGTGATGCCCAAAGGAGAATGCAGGTTGAAATCGAACCTGAGTCTCTGACACTGTGAAGCAGCAGTGCTAACTCTGTTTGCAAAACAGAATCATTAAATGATACATCTAACTCCACGCTGAATTGGGAACAGCAACCCAGTCCAGCCAAGTTCCACCAGCACCTTTTGAAGGGCAACAAAGGATAGACAATAAATTTTATTTCCAGTAATGCACATATCCCAAGATTCCCAAGAAAAGTCAGAAGCAAAACCTATAGTACTGGATTTGACGCAGACTTTTCCTTGTGGGTTTGAAGAGATGGCTGTGTTGATAGTGAGCTGTGAGTATGATCATCATGACTGCTCTGAAACTGACTGCATCATCACAGTATCAGGCATGCAGAGATAAACATAAAGTCCTGAAATTACGGTTTTCCACTCAAAATTATTAAAAGAGCTGACATCGTGGATGCCCCAACTCTCCCAGCAAACCACAAAATAAACATAAATTTCAACTTTTCAGCTCCCCCATTGCTGTTAGAAACCCCTTAATAAGGTATATTTTCTTCATTCAGGGCAACAGATTTTCTAAACATGATCTCTTTAACAACATTTAATGCACCACAGAACTGGACCTGAGGAGAAGAAAATTCAAACTGGAGTGATGTTAAAAATTATTTACTGCAATTCTTTCCTGTTTTGTAGCTGGGTCTGGGTAATGGGATAGGTTCGTGTGTAGCAGTCCTTAAAAATGATAGACAATCTCATGACATCTGTGAATGTTGCATCTGTTGCAGCATCACTGCACAAGTGACATTCTCAAGACATCAAAAGATCTCTTAATAAGTCCTAACTACACACTGAGCATCGAGTGACCTAGTGTCACTGCTTACTGTGAATCAGTTCCATTAATTCCCTTTCATTAGAAATAAATTAGCTAGTTCTTGATCAATATACTATCACAGAACTACTCTGGTATAAAAAGCAGCCTTGTTTTTAATAAAGGACAGTATATCTAAAGCAAAGGTCATATTCTGGCAATTCACAATATGTGACTGAACACCAAAACAAGAAATAAATCAGAGAATGTGGAAATACTCTGCAGGTCTGGCAGCATCTGCAGAGGAGAAACTGACTTAATGCTTTATCTCTGTGACCCTTCTGATTAGAAATGGGAATGTTAGAAACGTAAGAGATTTTCAACAAGTGAAAGGATGGAGGGGGGGAAAAGAAAAGAGAAAGCTCCTTAACAGTTTTGAGAACTGATAACACTGAATAGCAAAATATATTATGGTGCCAGTTCAAAGTTAATGGTAATGGGACAAGTAAAGAAACAGAGGATGTATCAAGAGCAAGCATGATATATGGTAGAATCTTGAATATATTCCATCCAAAAACAAAAAGGAAATGAGAGAAGCGAGAATAAAGGAAAACTGATTTTTTTTTAAATGGAATTAATTGGAGGGATTGGCTATGATCTAAACTTGTTGAATGCAGTGCCAAGTCCAGAGCCTATAAAGTGCTGAGCCGAGAGGCAAGTTGATATTCCTTGACCTTGTGTTAAGCTTCATTGGAGCAGAGTGCAAATGAATTAAAACGACAAGTGACTGAAAACTAAGGTTATGTTTACAAACTGAATGAAGTTATTACACAATGTAGTCACTCAATCATCATTCTCTAGCCAAAGTAGCAGAGATTGTGTCATCAGCAAGTGAGTACAGTGGTATTGAAAGAAGTCCAAAAAAGTCACTGCTTCATGTGGAAGGAGACTTTGAAGCCTTGAAAGATCAGAAAGGAGAACCTTAAAGGACAATTGCATCTCCAGCACTTGCACAGGAAAGGAATTGTAGTTGGTGGTGACTGATGAGTGGACCAGGATATTGTAAGAATAGTGGTTCCTTCAGAATGTCGAAAAGAGAGGAGATGATACTCTTGGTAGTTGGAGGTTGCGGAAATGGTGAAGAATGAATCATTGAATGAAGTGGCTGGTTTGATGGAAGGTGAGGACAGGAAGAAGCCTGTCATTCTTATGGGAGGAAGGGGAAGGTTTCAGAGCAGGTGTACAAAATAAAATGTACATGATCAAGGACTCTGTCAACCTCAGTGAGTGGTGGTGGGAAGCAGTTAAGGATAAGGAAATACATGTACAGAACACTGTATCAGCCAAGTATAAACTTAGAGAATGAATAATGTCCTTACAAACAGTGGGATCTGAGGAAGATAACTGAGGGCCTGTAGGGTTTTGATGAAATTTGGTTGATAGCCAATGCTGCACAAATGGGAACTGAGAAATCAGGAAAGCAAGGGGTAACTGAAATAAAAGAAAAATACTTTGAATTTTGGAAATCTGGAATAAAAACAGAAAGCACTTTGCAAACTCAGCAGGTCTGGTGGCATCTGTAGAGTGAGAAACAGTGAATGTTTTGATGTCAAATATGTGCCTTCCTCAAAGCCTGGAGTCATATCAGACTGAAAACATTTGCTCTGTTTCTCTGTCTCAGATGCTGCCAGGCTGGCTGTGTTTCTGTATTATTTTCTGCTTTTATATAAAGGCAAAACTTGGAGCTGACCTTGCGAATACATGTAAAGTGGAAGTTGGAGGCAAAGTTGATGAAATTTTCCAGTTCAGGGCAAGAACAGGAAACTACTCTAAATACGGTCATCAACCTATTGGGAAAAAGGTGGAGAAACAGATCTGTTTATGACTGTTCACTGTTAGTATTCTCTGAAAATCATTTTTGTTGCATGCAGTGCACATTTTCAATAGCTGATAGTTTTTGGTAGTTTTTTTAGTATTTTTTATAATGTAACTGAGTTTTACCTATCCTAGAACAACACCTCATGGAACCTTCCAGACTGTGTAATAATTCAGGATATTGGGAACATTGGTTCTAATGATAAAAGATATTAAATATCCAACATATTCTCCTCAGGTATTCCATTTCTTTCCTGTAACAATATTCAAACAAAGGTTAATGAAAATCTGGAGACATGTCATTACTTCCAAAAGTTGGCAGACAATGTAGGATTTGGAGGAACTGATAATAAAAGCATCGAACATTACTGATAATATAGTTGCCAGTTCATTTTTTAGATTGCACAATCTCTGACTGTGTAATTAATCAGAGGAAGATTGAATTTAGAAGGAATGTAGATTGATACCTGCATCCAGAATTGATATTGCCACAAACAAACAAAATATCGCCATGCTCAATGAGCCAAATCATGTTGACAGGTTTTATATGAGCATTATTTGAGTGGCAGGTAATGGAATGCACTGTGGAACTTGCAGCCTATGTTAAAAAAAAGTCAAAATCTGTCAAAGATTACCTTGCATATTTTTACTGCGATTGAGTTTGAAATTTCTTTGATGTTTTGATAAGTGAGTTTGAGAGTTACCTCCCATTTCTTCTGCCATCTTAAATTTATCTTCCCTAATATTTCTTTGCGCAGAATATTAGTTCATTGTAGGCAGGATTACACTGCCATTGTTTCCAACTGACCTTTCTTGACTTGAAGAATATCCACCAGCAGATTCTCTGATCATGGCAAGGATCACAAATCGACCTAATTTTGTTCTTACCCTATATCCACACATTTATTCTATGAAACAATACTGAGCATACACCAACAATATTTTTTTAATACTTCCTCTCTGTCTCATTGAGTTCATCGAAGAAAGAGAGTTCATCATTCAGTTGATATAAACATCTGCAATCCTTTACGCAAAGTGTTTCATTGTTGTTCGTTCCTTTGGGTTAAGTAATTTAAGATTGGTTGTTAAAAAGTCCACCAAAGACCTCAGGAATGGTATTAATGCTGCAGCATTATATGTCAAAGTTTTAGTAGAACAATCCAGAACGTTCAATATGAAAAGATTGTGCAGTTTGTTGTAAAATTAATTTTAGATTTAAGTTTTCATCAAATAACGAAGCAATCCTAGCCTATAGTTGCCAAATTGCACAAATTGGTGCAATCCATCCATCTTCAAGGTGGAACAGTGCTTCATTGAAGCAGATTTTGCCACAGACATATGAGATTCTGGAGGTATTTTAATTATTGGTGGTGATGATGGTCAATGTCATAGTTAAAGCTTTGCCTTTTTACATGCAGCTGACAGGACATTAACAGACAGCAAAGCAGGAAGTGCAATTTACTGATTATTCAAAGTTTAGTTTTACAAGCGAGCAAAATAAAGATCAGGACATAAGCATTAGATGCTGAAATATGGCAAAATTAATCTGTATGTTATACTACACTAGTTGTAACCTATCAAAATTATGGCATTTTTACCATAATGGAAATATTTGACATTATAGAAATGTAAAATTACATTTCGTAGAATCATAGAATTGCAGGTAGAGGTCATTCGGCCAATCCAGTCTCCACCGCCACTCCAAAAAGGAACCTGACCCCATTCCCATAACCCTGCTTTTCCCTTGGCTAACCACCCTAGGCTGCACATCCCTGGACGCAATGGAGCAATTCACCATGGCCACTCCACCTAACCTCCACATCTTTGAACGTGCAAACTCCACACATATAGTTGCCCAAGGCTGAAACCGAACACGGGCCCCACGGTCAAGAAAGTTGTCTGGAAGAAGTTATAATTTATTACACCTTTAGTAATCCAGTTATAACTCAACATCACTGCACAATATTTTTGAGAGTTTTAATAACTTTATGAAGTAATAAGGGAGAATTATGATTTCTAAAGTTTGTCACTTCTGTGTACTTCAACACACACAGTGCAAGAACAGTGAATCACTGAGAATGGCTTCTGGATTTGAATTTAATTGAGCATGCCTGGACAACAGAAGCCTCTGTCAGTGTTACAGGGCAATGACAGAAAACACTGACGGATTAGCTGCCATTACAATTACATCTGGGCTAATATTACACAAATATTGCAATATGTTTTTTAACACGTAAATTAGCTAAAATGTCAAGATGGACACGATTTAAGGGAGTCACTGTATAAATCTCTTTTTGATTCAGAATTTTGGGCATTTGTTCCGAATCCGTGTGGTCGGAGGACTGACAACCAACTGTTACCTTTCCTCTCAAGACATCAGACCACTCTGCCAGCCAGCAATCGACAGGTGAGAATTGCTGTTTGTCACATTTCTTCACAGTGCTTCTCTCAAACCAAGTTAATGTTCAGTTTCCCAAAGAATCATTCCTTAAAATAAGCTTACGTAGCTTGGAGTTGTCCTTTAAAGCTAACTCAGCCTACTTGTATCTCCTTTTAATTTTTGTTGCATTTGCAGCTTCATTTCTTTTATAAAGTTTACCAGATTCATTATATGCATCATCATACGGCTTCGTGTAACGCATTATGACAGAGATTTATAACATTACACTATAATGAATACTATTTAGGTCAAAGGCAACAGAAGCTGTTGTCTGGTTTTCCCGGAGATTTTGCAGTTTGAGATTATATTATTTCTCACACTTTTGAATTTTGACTACAAATATCTGAAAAATTATGATAATAAATATCATTCATTTCATATAAGCTACTTTCTCTTATCTTCTGGATTCTGGTAAATCCTCTCAACAAGGATTAACAATTAAACAAATGGATCTGTTTGGCCCCAGAATTCTGTTACCTTCACCATTGAGTCACAGAGGTGTTGGGGGAATTTATTAGCTGTATAGCATCTGCATTAGCTTTATCCCTTTCTGTATTGAAGACGGTCCTTTGTTACTTCGGTCCATTGGTCCATTTTCATGTGTAAGGTCAGACAGTGAGTGTTTCTAAGCTATTCTAACACCTCAGAAATGTTTTCAGCTTGCATTACCACAGGCATATTTTGGATGCCAGTCAGAAACCTGAATCCCCATTGAATCCCAGTTTTGAATGCAGAGAAAAGGGCACTTTTCTGGCTGTCTTTTGAGTCTCCTTTTCAACATTTCTTTGTCAGTATGACAATATAAAACTGCCTGAGTAAGGTAAGAAAACACTTAGGGCATTGATTGCACCTGGAAGTGACTGCGCTCTTAGCACAGTGTCATACAGGGATGGACATTTGCCAGTCATGAAAAAATCTAATTATTGAAGGCTACATTACAGACTGATTTCAGCAGCAGGTGCTCCAGTTTTTAGCCTTATTTCGTTATTTATTTTAAAATCCTGGGCCATATGTTCCTGTGGGATCAGGTGAATCCACTCTGTATTTTCATTTGCCTTCCAAAATGCACATTTAACCTTGTGTGACTGTTCCTGGGATTATTGCTATTCTAGAAACAGCTGTTAGAACATTTGCTTTTACTTTTTTTAAATGTGTGGTCTAACTTTCTGGAATGGAAAAAGTACTGTAAATAATGGCTGAGCTTGCATAATGATGATCAATTTGGGGACCAACTCATCATTGCAGAACAGATCCCTGTGATAAATCACTGTCATCATTTGCATCCACCTTTCAGCACCGTGTCTAATAGTGACATTTCAAGGGTCAAAATGTTTTCCACTTGCCTTTCAGAGAGTTCCGGAGATCTCAACAAACTTCACCCATTAGCCATGTACTCCCCAAACAGAGTGTGTTTAAGGATTGTAACCAGACTGTTTAAACAGGAATGAAGAGACATGGGGAGGACTTTTCTTTCTTTGGGATATAATGTGAAGGCAGATATAAAACCAAAAGAACTTCCTCTTGTGGATAGGTTGAGGTTTCCCTTGTAGTTACAATCTTCTGAGCTGATTACATCTTCATGTGAAGGTAAAATGCCACATTTAATAGGCAGGAAGTTTTGCTTCTCACCAAGACCTTCCAAACACCATATTTAAAAAATGTCTGCATCCCAGGAGTGACTCTCAAAATCTGTTCATCAGCCCCCAGCCTTAAGGTTGTTGGCTTGATTGCTGAGCTGGCATTTCGCCACCCTGCTAAGTAACATCATCAGTGCGGCCTCCAATGAAGTGATGTTGCCCTACTCCGCTTGAAATTTATATGATCCAGTCTGTTAAGTTGGTTTGCCCGTTCTGTTCTGCATGGGTTTGTGTATGGGGTCTGATTGCACACGTTTGTTGATTGCATCACGGATTGAAAACCAGGCCTCTAGGAATTCCCATGTGTGTCTTCCACGCAAGTGATAGGGCTCACACTTAAAACAAATTGAGTGATAATACTCAGCAGTTCACAAACACCAGGTCATTGACTTTTGAACATGAAGGACATGCACTCTTTAGTTTCTTGCTAGAATCTTGCATGGGACAAACCCCAAAAATGTGGTCTTTTGAGTTGAACCCCTCTTGACTTCAGCCCTACTTGGCTACCCCAGTCAGTTTTACAGGTATCAGCCAGTGTGACTACTTTGCTTGAGCAGGCCTGTGGCCTTACCAGTCTTCACCCCACACACTGTAAGCATTTGAACAAAGAAACTCACTGTTTTTCAAGAGGAGACGTTAGTGAATAAGTTTGTACTGACCAGAGCTTGGAAGAAGCACATTACCCCACCAGGTACATGTCTCTTGTGTGTGTGTATATAGTCGGGTTTATGAGCATACAGGTTTCCTCTTGTTGGAAAACAAGACTTGCCCAGGACTCTGATTCTAAAAAGGACCACACAAAAATGGTGTGCAGTCAGGAAGACAGAGGACCATCGTTATTCCAGCAAAACACAGCATTTTGAGAGGCACCTCCATTGGGAGATGAAAATGGAACTCATTGCCACAGAGGGCTGTGGAGATTAACTATTTAGTGTCTTTAAGATAAAGATAGACAGATTCTCAATCAAGGGTTATGGGGAGAAGGCAGAAGAATGTGGTTGAGAAAAATCAGCCATGATGGAATGACGGAGCAGACTCTGAGGACAAAATGACCTAATTCTACTCTTACGTTTTATGATCTTATGGTCTAAAATCAAAGTCCAGAAGTCTCTTTTTCCCTGATCATCATTCTCAGTGAGGATTTTTTTTCATCCAGGGTTTATACTAAAATATTTATTTCAAAAACTGGAATTGTAAATGAAGATGTAAAATTTTCTAGTGCTTCAAGAATAATTTCATGATAACCACAGCATAGGGAAATGCAGATGATTGTGGAGTGCAGCAAGTCTGAACGCTGAGCTGGCAACAGACAGAAAATACTGTATTGGAGAAACACTAGATTAAAATGAGATATTCCTTGTATCTAGAGAACAGGTAAAATAATTTGGTGAAATATGTGTTTTGGAATTTTTTTTTGTCCTCCCGAATCATGTAGCCTTACCCCCAGACACCATGATCTGGCTGATTTCAGTGTTGGTGAAAATGAACAATTGTATCAGTTTGGTAATTTATGTCTTACTTTGCCTCTGGAGTATGTTTCTGAAGAAAAAGATACAGTTGAATTTTCCATTTCAACACTGACTGTGTTGGCACGATCCTATAAGATAACTGCAAATGCTGCAGCAAAGTAAAGGTGTTTAAATAGTCCACACTGGTCTCCATATCTGTAATGAAATAGCATAAGCTTAAAAAGCTTATGTTTAAAGTGGTGCCAGGACCCCATTAAAGTATGTTATCAATAAAAATGTAATTAACCTTTGAGTCAATTATTGACTTGTTTCCAATTTCTCTTGTATTTAGAGCACCATCCAGCTCTTGTTTTATCTCCTGGGCTGACAATGCCGGCGTTACCTGTCTTTCATTGGTGTCCAAAGGAGCTGCCACGTTCAGAACTAATTTAAGGTTCCCGTGTTTTAGTTCCCATTCTGTTTTATCATTAAATTTCAGTTTTACAGGTCTTGAACAATCGGATGCCAGGCCCCTATTTCTGCCTTCAGCAGATCTAATAATATTCTCTGCAGGATAGAGAAAATTGCAACATATTTTCATAAAGCTGAACATAAGCTTCAATTGAGTAAGATGTCATCTTGTCATTGCTGTCATAGCATCATGTTTTATCAAATCTGACAACTAATTTATTCTTTATTTCAATTCAATACACAAATGCTTCAAGTTTATTTTTAGCACTTAATTTGTACTTCATTGAGAGCGTCGATTTAAGGTAATTTGACCCAACCCTATTTTCCATCTACAGTTAAGAATTTGGAGCCTTGCACAATGTCCAGTAATATGTTTCAAATAATCTTTTGTTCCACTAACCTGTGGTGCACATACTGCATTGGTAAACTTGTGAATGCTGTCATTTTCAGTTGTTATTTGAATATTGCTTACAGTAAGAGTCTGGAAAATCTACTTTTCAGTCCATCTGTAGTCAGACTTTAGTATCTGATTGAGAGGACCATAAGAGTGAAAAATCTCTTCTTAGACATATTGCCATGAGGAAAGTCTGCTGCTTCCTGCTTCTTACTGTCTGTATCCTGATTTTTCGTGCTTTTTATTTACATCTAATATTTCATTGAAATTTGAGCGGAGCAGGAATTTCTGCTTTTTTTTGAGACAGCTAAATGAACAGCATTTCACTGTAATTACTGTTTTCAATATCCATGCTCAGAAACAGTATTTATCCAGTAATCTCCACGTGAAGCAAATATTTTTTGAAAGCAAATTTTTAAAAACACAAATGCATAATTCATTGCAACCTAGTTGACTTTGGATCAGAAGATGGATTGTACAATTCATTGCCCAAGCATTATGAACTTCATATTTGAAGGCAATTTGCTTTATTAGAATGCAACTGTTGATGCATGTTTCTGTTGCTTGTGGTGCTTGAGGTTTTCAGTGAGCCAATCATGATTGGTCCTCTAGGGACCAACTTTTCCTGGGTCTTGAGGATTGCTCTAATAACCAACCAAAAGTTGATTTGCTTTGGTTGGTAAATCAAAAGACATGGAAGTATCGATTTTGATGGAGACGTAAATGAGATGACAGCAAATCTCTTGTTTGTTGTCCATTCTACTCATTTTCCTTTCCAGTGAAGGATATATTGACCATGAACAGATTGTAGCATCAAAATTGTATCAGCTACAAAGAGTTAAATTGGAAAGATAGATGACATAATTTAGACATTTATTCCTTTCAGTAGAAAGGATTAAATGAGGATCTAATTGATGTATTTATGGTAAGTAGAGGATTTGATGGGGGACATGGAGCAAAGCTATTTTCTCTGGTGGGTGAGTCCAAAAGGGGACATTAATTTTTAAAAATCGAGCTACATTTATTTGGCATCCACCTGGAAACCAATATCCATTTTAAGCCTACGGACTCCCACAATTACCCAGAATATTCGTCCTCTCACCCACCTTCCTGTAAAAAGGCCATCCCCTATTCCCAATTCCTTCACCTCGGCCGCATCTGCTCCGGAGACGAGGTATTCCACCCCTGAACTTCCCAGATGTCCTCTTTTTTCAAGAACCGCAACGTCCCCTCCGCAGTGATTGAAAATGTCCTCGACCGTGTTTCCCGCATTTCCCGCAACTCATCCCTCACACCCCCATCCGCAATAATAACCAAAACAGAAACCCCTCCGTCCTCTCATACCACCCCACTAAACTCCAAATCCAACACATCATCCTCCGACATTTCCGCCATCTGCAATCTGACCCCACTACCAAAAACATTTTTCCCTCCCCACCCATATGTGCTTTCCAGAAGGACCACTCTCTCCGTGACTCCCTTGTCCGCTCCGAACTCCTCGCCGGCCCCACCACACCCAGCACTTTTCCCTGCAACCACAGGAAGTGCTACACCTGCTCCTATACCTCCCCCTTTGCCCGCATCCCAGGCCCTAAGAATACTTTTCACATCAAACAGATGTTCACCTGCACATCTGTTAATGTGATATACTGTATCCGCTGTTCCCATTGTGGCCTCCTGCACATCGGAGAAACCAAGCGGAGGCTTGGGAACTGCTTTGAGGAACACCCACGCTCAGTTTGCAACAAACAAGTACACCTCCCAATCGCGAACCATTTCAACTCCTCCCCCCCCCCCCCCCCCCCCCCCCCCACCACCCCACTCCTCGGATGACATGTCCATCCTGGGCTTCCTGCATTGCCACAACGATGCCACCCGAAAGATGCAGGAACAGCATACCATATTTCGCTTGGGAACACTGCAGCCCAAGGATATCAATGTGGACTTCACAAGCTTCAAAATCTGACCTCCCCCGACCACATCCCAAAACCAGCCCAGCTACTCCCTGCCTCCCTAACCATTCCTCCCACCACAAGCCCCACCCCCTTCTCCTATCCACTAACCTCATCCCACCTCCTTGACCTGACTGTCCTCCCTGCACGGACCAATCCCCTCTCCAGCTCCCCACCTACATTCACCTTCACTGGCTCTAACCCCGCCTCTTTGACCTGTCTGTCTCCTCTCACCCTATCTTCTCCTCTATCCATCTTCTATCCACCTCCCCCGTCTCCCTATTTATTTCAGAATCCCCTTCCCCTCACCCATTTCAGAAGAAGGGCCTCGACCCAAAATGTCAAACTTTCCTGCTCCTCTGATGCTGCTTGGCCTGCTGTGTTCGTCCAGCTTCACACCGTGTTATCTCTGATATCAGGAAATACTTCCTGACAGAAAGGGTATTGATAGTATCAAATTGAAAGGTAACACATACAGTGCGGCAAAGACTAGTGATAAGCCAAAGGCTTGACAGAGTTTTAAAAACCAAGAAAAGATGACTTAAAAAAAGAGGGAGAAAATAAACTTTGAGGATAAACTAGAAAATAATAATAAAACAGATAATAAAAGCTTATTTAAATATTTAAAACAGAAGAGGAAGGCCAAAGTGAATAAAAATACTTTAGAGAATGAGATTAGGGAAATATTCACGTGAAACCAGCAAGTGACAGAGGATTTGAATGAACAGTTTGAATCAGTTTTCACAATAGAAGACCCAAATCGCATCCCAAAATTATTAAATATTCAAGCTGCAAAGGGTAGAACAGGAAATAAACACAGTAACTATCACTCGAAAAAAATAGCTCTAGATAAATCCCTTGGAGCTGATGGGTGGGTCCTAAGATATTAAAGTAAATAGCTCTAGGGATTGTGGAAGCTCTGGTAGTAATCTTCCAAAGTCCTTTGATTCTGTAAAAGTCTCAAACAACACCGAAGCACCCTTACTCAAAAAGGAGATTTAAAAAGAGGGTAACATTAGGCCAGATGGCTCATCACCAGTTATTGGGAAAATGTTAGAGCCTATTATGAAAGATGTAATAGCAGAACATTCAGAAATACATAATATAGTCAAACAGAATCATGAGAGAAAGTCAGGCTTGACAGACTTATAAGAATTCTATAAGGAGGTAACAAGTGGGATAGATAAAGGGGATCCAGTGCACAGAATGTTGTTGAGGCAGCTTCTGAAGTACTATGGGCAATTCTGGTTGCCCTGTTTTAGGAAGAATATTATTAAGCTGGAAAGGGTTCACAAGAATTTTACCAGGATGTTGCCAGGAATAGAGGGGTTGAGTTATAAGGAGAGGCAGAGTCTGCCAGAACTTTCTTCACTGGAGTGTAGGAGGTCGAGGACTATCCTTATCGAGGTTTACAAAATTATGTGGGGCACAGATAAGTGAATAATTTGGGTCTTTTCCTTTGGGTTGGGGAGTTCAGAACAACTGGGTGTATTATTAAGGTGGGAGGAGAAAGATTTAAAAAGGACATGAGGAGCAACTTATTTTTTGCACAGAGACAGGTTCAAGTGTGGAATGAACTGCCAGAGAAAGTGGTGGATGCAGGTACAGTTACAATCGTTAAGAGACATTTGGAGAAGCTCATGAACAGGAAATGTTTGGATGGTTATGGACCAAACGTAGGCAAATGGGACTAATTAGTTTGAGATTATGGTTGGCAGGGACTGGAGGGTCTGCTTCCATGCTGTATGACTCTGTGACTGAGTGGATGTACTGTAATTGGATTTCCATAGGCCATTTGATAAAGAGCTGCATTTTACGTTCCTCAATAAGATCCCATAGTGTTGGGGTCTGGTACAATAGCCTGAAATAGAGGATTAAATAATAGAAGACAGAAACTCAAGATAGAACTTATTGTAAGGGAATTGGAGTGTAAGAGTAGGGTAGACTTGCTGCAGCTGTACAAGGCACTGGTGAAGCCATATCTGGATTATCGTGAGCAGTTTTCAAAGAATCATAGAATCCCTATAGTGTGGAAGCAGGCTATTCAGCCCATCATGTACACACTGACCCGTCAAAAAGCATCCAACCCTGAGTCACCCCCCCTACCCTATACCTGTAACCCTGCATTTCTTATGGCTAATCTAACTAACCTACAAATCCCTGAACACTAGGGGCAATCAACATAGCCTGCACACCTTTGGACTGTGGGAGGAAACCGGAGCACCCGGAGGAAACCCATGCAGACAGGAGGGGGAATGTGCAAACTCCAGACAGACAGTCGCCCGAGGCTGGAATTGAACCCAAGTTCCTGGTGCTGAGAGGCAGCAGCGCTAAACACTGAGCCACCATGTTGCCCCTTGTGCATATTTAAGGCTGAGATGGATAGATTCTTGATCAGTAGAGGGATCAAAGGTTATGCCAAAAGGGGATGAAAGTGGACGTGAGGAGTGTCAGTTCAACCATGATCCTATCGAATGGTGGAGTAGGCTTGAGAGGTCAAACAACTTATTTCTGTTCATATTTCTAATGGTCTTAAGTTCATTTTCAGAATGCCAAATGGACCTAGTTGAGTACCATAGGGATCAGTGCTCGGGGCAACTATTTACAATGTCTGCCCTTACCAAACTATAGAACTGGCCTCTTACTCTAAGGAGGTGACTGGTGGTGGTTTAATCTGAGGGTCACCACTGAGGTAAAGGGAGACATTGACAGGATGGTCCTTCATGGAAACCTCAGCTGGTATTGGAATTGAACCCACTCTGTTGGAGTCACTCTGCATCACAGACCAGCTGTCCAGCCAACTGAGTTAAGCCAATATATAGGAATGACTTGAATGAATAAAGTGAATGGACTGTAGCCAAGTTTGCGGATGACACAAAAATAGGTGGGAAGGGAAATGGTGAGGATGAACAAAGAGTGTACAGAGGGGGAAGAAAAAGACAGATTGAGCGTATAGGCAGAAGCTAGAAACAAGTTCAGGTAAAAGTGAAGGCAAGTGGATGCCAGCCTTTATTTCAAAGGCTTTGGAGAATAAAAGAAGGGAGGTGTTGCTAAAACATACAAGTCACGAGTCAGCTGGAAGACAGAAGTTTTGAGCCACTTAACTGAGGAAAAATACACTGGCGTTGGAGGCAGATCAGAAAATGTTCATAAAGCTGACCTCTGGTATGGGGGACTGTCTTTTGAGGAGAGTTTGACTAGGTCGGACCTGTACTCGATGGAGTTAGATGAATAAAGGGCAACCTTATTGAAACATGGAAGATTGTTAGGGGTTTAGACAGGGTCGCGCAAAGAGGTTTTTCCCCCCAGGAGTGTCTAAAACAAGACAGCATACTCTCAGAAGGGTGCACAGATGAGGAGGGTAACACACAGATGAGGAGGGATTTCTTCTCTCATAGGGTAATGAATCTATGGAATTCTTCCCCACAGAGGACTGAAGAGGCTCTATTATTAAGCATATTCAATGCTGAAATAGTCTGATGTTTAATCAATAAGGAAATCCAGGGTCATAGGGAAGATATGGGAATGTGGAACTGAGTGTTATCAGATCAGCCATGATCCTGTTGAATGGTGGAGCAGACTTGATTTGCAATGGTCTACTTCTGTTTCTACATCTTATGATCTCTCAGGTCTAGAGGAAATTTGGAGCTGTCTCACCAAAAAGCTGTTGAAGCTCAGCCAATTGAAAATGTCAAAACTAAGATTGATGACTTTTCTATTGCACAAAGGTATGAAAGAAAGGAACTGAGACAGGTACATAGAATTAAGATACAGATCAGCAACAATCTAATTCAGCTGCAATGCAGGTTGGAGAGTATGAATGACCTACTCCTATTTCTGTCTCCCCTCACTTGGTGGTATCCCAAACATCATTCTGTTCTTTTCATTCATGACTGTTTTTCTCAGAGACTCTATTTTCTGCCAAAATTAACTTGTTTTATAAAGAAATTGATTACAATGAAAACTCATCTGTCTGACTTACACATTGTTTGGCTCACATGTGCTTTGCTTTACTCCTTTGTCTCTTAGATGTTAAAAAGTAGAATTATAGGGTGTATAATTAGTATTGATCTTTGCTAGCTAATGGGTGAAAGTAATTTGTTTATTTTAAAATTGAACTGATGTCTTTTTAAATGTAAGATTCTTTTTTCTCTGGAGGAAATCTGATCAGAATGGATTGATTGTAAATGTGGATGACCTTTAACTCCAAATTATCCATTTGTCAGTGAGTGTTAAAATTTGTTCCCTCTCTTTATTACATCTCTTTCTCCCTCTCAGCCCTGTCAGTTTGCTTCTGTCTTACCCTCTCTCTGTCTCATTTGTTTTCCCCATTGTGAATTTAAAATAACTTTTTGAATTTAATAAAGGACAAAGTTAAAAAAGGCCAACAAAAGATATTGCTGAAGGGTACTGATACCTCCTAAGAAATTAGTCACATTTCCCATGAGAAGGTTTTACAATCCAAATGTTAGGAAAAGGAAAATGTCACCATTTCCACTGTGAGTCATCACACTGAGCTAATTTATTAAATTCAATCCCTGGCCTTTGAGAGAATCTGACTATTAAACTATTAAACAACAATAGATAATGAGTTATTGTGAAATATATCATTCATCATTTTGTTTAATCCCTAATTTTGGATGTTAGCAATTGTTGCATGGGCATGCGATATTGTATTAGCCACTGTTGAGGTGTGGTTGGGTCAATAGCCTCCTCTGACTGGGTCTACAAGATCAACTTGGCCTAAAGTGGGAGAGAAAAGTCACAGATAACAAAGTCTGGAACTGGATGAACACAGCAGGCCAAGCAGCATCTTAGGAGACAAGATGCTGCTTGGCCTGCTGTGTTCATCCAGCTCCACACTTTGTTATCTTGGATTCTCCAGCATCTGCAGTTTCCATTTTCTTTGAGAAAAGTCACAGGTAGCCTTTTCTCATTTGACTGTTTTCTTAAACAAAATGTAATTTGATGCATGAAAGCAATTAGGTATAAGTTACATTGACGAGTTTTGAGAAGGTTTGTAGCTCAGCTTGAGGTACGGAAGCAACCATCCCAACACCCACAAACGAAGCTGCATTAGAACATTATTCCAACGAGCCACCACACACTGCAGCACAGAGGAACTACGCAGAGCAGAGGAAAATCACCTATACAGCGTATTCAAAAAGAATGGGTACCCAATGAACACAGTCCGCCGATTTCTCAGCAACAAACCCAAACAAACAGACAAAATGTGCCCAGAAACCATAGCCGCTCTCCCCTACATCAAAGACATTTCCGAAATGACTGCCAGACTACTCAGACCTCTTGGCAGGGTAGCCCGCAAACCCACCGACACACTAAAACAGCAGCTAATGAACTTAAAAGACTCCATACAGACAACAAGCAAAACGAACGTCATTTACAAAATACCTTGAAAGAACTGTGACAAACACTACATTGGACAAACAGGCAGAAAGCTAGCCACCAGGATACATGAACATCAACTCGCCACATAACGACATGACCCACTATCACTCGTATCCTTTCATACAGATGAGGAAGGACACCACTTTGATTGGGACAACACATCCATCCTAGGACAAGCCAAACAGAGACATGCACGAGAATTCCTAGAAGCATGGCATTCTAACCAGAACTCCATCAACAAACAGATTGATTTGGAGCCCATCTACCACCCTCTGAGAAAAAGAACAGGAAATGACATCAACACCGGGAATGACATCATCAACCCAAGGAATCCTAAACACATAAATAGAAAGCAGAACATAACACCAGCGCTTCACCGGAGGCTCACTGATGATGTTACCTAGAATGGTGACGAAACGTCTGAAAACGAACCTTCCAGCTCAGCAAGCAAACTTACATCCACAAGTCACATTAGTAAGATGAACATTGTTACTGAGACTCAGAGACTTTGATGGTCTGTCTCCTTTGAGATCCAGAACTATTCTGCTTTTCCCCACCTCATTCCTTATGGCATCATCAGATTGAGAGGAAATTGTTGAAATTTTCAGCATTTACCCTTTCAGAATCATTATGCTATGAAGCAGAAATCTAACTTGTGAGGTACAAAGAGTCAAAAAAAATTACAAGCAGTTATTGAGAAGTTAGAGTCACAGGGTCCTACAGCACAGAGACAGGCCCTTCAGCCCATACCGGTCCATGCCAACCAAAATACCCATCCATGCTAACACCATTTCCCTGCACTTGGCCCTTATCCTTCTAAACCTTTCCTATTCACGTATTCGTCCAAATGCACTTTAAATGTTGTTAACGTACCCGGCTCGACCACTTCCACTGGCAGTTCACTGCATATGTGTAAAAAAAAAACTTGCCCCTCAGGTTCCTATACATTCTTTCCCCTCTGACCTTAAACTGATGCTCACTCTATCCACACCTCTCTTGATCTTATACACTTGGATAAGATGCACCGCCCCCAGTCTACTACGCTCTAAAGAAAAAATGTCCTAGCTTATCTAACTTCTCCCTATAATCAGTCTCTCGAGTCCTGGCAACATCTTTGTCAATTTCTTCTGCACCATTTCCAGTTTAATAACATCCTTCCTCTAGCAAGGTGACCAAATCTGAACACAATACTCCAAGTGTGTTCTCACCAACGGCCTGTACAACTATAACATAACTTCCCAACCTCTGTATTCAATGTCCTGATCTATATTAAACTCCATTGCCATTTCTCGGCCCATTTCCCCAGCTGATCAAGATCCTACTGCAATTTCCGATAACTTTCCTCACTGCCCATGATACTGTCTATTTTAGTGTCATCCGCAAACTTACTAATCTTGCCTTGTACAATCTCATCCAAATCATTGATATAGATAACAAGCAGCAATGAGATCCGCACCGACCCGAGGCACACCACTGGTCACAGACCTCCAGTCCGACAAACGTCCTTCCACTATTACTCTCTGCTTCCTACCATCAAGCCAAACGTGTATCAATTTGCCAACTCTCCCTGGATTCCATATAATCTAACCTTCCAGAGCACCCTTCTACATTTTTTAAGTCTAATTTGACACTAGACTTTTTCAAAAGCCTTACTGAAATCCATATAGACTACATCCACTGCCCTGCCCACATCAACCTTGCTGATCACTTCATCAATGAACTCTTAACAAATTTGTGAGGCGTGATCTCCCACACACAAAGCCATGCTGCCTACTCCTAATCAAATCCTGTCTTTCTAAATGCATATGTATCTTGTCCCTCAGAATCTTCTCAAATAACTTACCTATGACGGATATTAATATTCAGATTGTGCCGTCTTATGATAAGATGCCCTTGACTGTAATGTAACAACTGTTGTGTGTTACACAGTATGACCCCTTAAAAAGGCTAGAAAAATCTGCCATTTATAGAAATAATGTGAACTGCTTGTATTCACAAGGAGCCTTCAATTAAGCGTGCTTCCTCAAACTAATTTTATCGTAATAAAATATTGTAATTTATTATTTGGATGTTACACAATTCTGGAGATTTGAGCATCATATCAGGCCTGGAAGTCTAGTGAATAAGAGGAAGTACTTCACTGTAAGATGTGCTATTTTTCAAATAATTCATTAATCCTGGCTTGAGCTTTTTTCCCAGGTGGATGTAAAATATCCCCATACACTATACATAGAAAGTCAGGGTATCCGAGCCAACATGTCAGCATCAGCAGACTAAATTATGTCATCATTGTCACATGGCTGTTTATGAGTCCTTGCTGTGTGCAAATTACGCACTGTGTTTATTGTATCACTACAGTGAATGAACTTCATAGGTACTGCACCTATTTCGGAGATCTGGAGTTTGTGTGCCTTTGTAAATGGAAGATTTTTTTTCCAGTTGGTACCATTTTAATAACAAATTTCTTGTCCGAACAAAATTAGTTTGAAACTTGTATTATTATCTGCTGTTTTGATTCTGATCTTGCCCCCTTTATAATGTGCATTAAAATGAAGGACAGGTAGGATCCCCTCTGTGTCAAATTAGACTTAATGCATCTCATGATAAATCACAGATCGTTCCTAAATTTGTATCATTGTAAAAGTGGCAAATTTGATTTATGTGAATGAGCTGTACTCTGAGATGGATAACATTTGGTAGAACCTCAGTTAGTGACAGATATTCTCTCCATGTTCAAAGAGTTTTAATATGACCTTCAGGACAGAGTTTTGCACCATTTTCTTTACAAATTACTTCAGCCCCATCTACTGGCAGAAAGACAGTTTGTAACTGTCTTTACAACAGATTTAATAAACAAAACTATAGTAATCAAAACTACACACAGAATGGAACTGTCTTTCCCATTACGATGGATGTATGTGTCAAAGGGCAGTGTGAAGTGTCAATCAATAAAAAGCGAGGTCCACTCTTACAATGTCAGAGCGAGAGTTATAAGTTATTGGCGTATTATAGATTTCTAATCATCTTGGAATTTCAGTTTATTCAACCCTATTGATTTCATCTGATATATTATGGGATCTCATACCTTTATGCAATGGAAAGGCAAATGTGCACACCCTATTATCAGCTTTAGACACCTGGTATAAAACACACCTGTCAATAATGGATAAAGTTACTCTAAATATGACTAAATTTGCAACTCATTGATGGTTCAGCAATTTCATTGAGAGAATCACTTGCTGTACAGATCAGGAAGATCACAGGTTGTTTCCCAGGGAGCCAGCTGATCTTTGGTGAGTTAGATGCAAGTTTCTAAAATTAGAAAGGGAGATTTGGCTTCTACTCCTGACCCTCATCAGTGAGTGTTGAAGGTGCATATCTTTGAATATTAGATGAGAACGTCATCGCATTTGGATAATCCTCCCTTATATTTATCAAATTTGTTTGGTAGGCAGATGTGGCGCAAAACACAATCCTACCTTTTATCTGAGTCTAAGATATATGCAGTGTCAGTGAGTGAGTTCCAGGCTGAGTGTAAACCAAGTGACAGCGCTGTGTCTTCATCATCAATTTTGTCTTGGTGTTCCAGTGCTGCGTGGCCAGGTTTTACCTCCTGGGGGCAGAAGGTTAATGTTGTGCTGTTGGAGGGTGGGTTGTAGGGGTCCAAATCAAAAGGTGCATGTAACTGCAGTTTGTAAATCAGAAGAGATTGTTGGATGAGGAGAATGTGGGATGTGAAAGGGAAGATTGGTGATGAAAATATTGTCACTGATTTCAGCCCCACACCATGGGTGTTGGGACATGCATTGCCTACCTGTATTTGTCTAGCAAGGGCATAAGAACATGTACATTGTATTTGGTTGGTATGTATGTTTTGATTGAATAGCCAACAATGTTTGCCAACTTGGGTTGAGTGTAATGCTTGCAGCAATGGTAAGAGTGTGAGGATGAGATCAGGCAATGAACATTAGCTGCAGACCTTGATAAGTGAGGGGAAAGTGGAGAGTTAAGCTGTGCATGAAGCCCATGTAGCATTTGAAGATATGTGCACTAAATGGGACTACCTGTGTGAGATGACTGATTTTCTTCCCACGTGAGAGATACAAGGCCTGACTGCTGGCATTGACCTCCACAGCTATCTGTTTCCACTGCCTTCTAACCAAGTTTCTGGAGGCCCACAATCAGGCATTTCTGCCCCTTTTCTTTTC
This sequence comes from Stegostoma tigrinum, assembly GCF_030684315.1. Classification (NCBI taxonomy): domain Eukaryota; kingdom Metazoa; phylum Chordata; class Chondrichthyes; order Orectolobiformes; family Stegostomatidae; genus Stegostoma; species Stegostoma tigrinum. Next base: position 35,638,685 of record NC_081375.1, read on the forward strand.
TTCCAACAGTACCTCCAACACAAAGTCTGAAAGCCTGCTGTCTCTCTCGTTAAATCATTTCTTGCACTTTCCCAGAATTGATTCATTTGGATGATTTCCAATGCCAGTTATAGACAGAATTTGCCTCCTGCTGAAGTTGTGCTGTTTAGCTTTAAATAGTGATGGGAAGCTATTTGGTTATGGGAGGTGGGTGTTACTTACTGGGCCTGACTTTATCACCCATCGCTAATTGCCCTTGAGAAAGCGATGGTGAGTCAATATTGGCTCCTCTGCTGATGTAGAGAGCCAGTCAATAACCAGAAAAACAGACTCGTGCCTGGATTTCAAATAGTGTCTGTGCATTCATGCATCACAATCCCTGTGCCTGTTTTTGGGGACTGTCCAATTTATTCCCCACTTGTGTTTTATTTACTGACCATTTGTAATTATGCTTAAGGTGGCTAGTTTAAATTGCTTGCTACATGAATTAAACACTTCTCCAGAGTGATTTTCAAATGACAACACACTTGAGAAATCAACCAGGGAGTTAACCAAAAATCATGATCATCTGAAAAGATAACAGTCTATGAAAATTCACAAATAGAAAGGGTTCTACACTCAATTTAACAGAGAGACTGATAGCAGAGTAGATTTGTCAGCCTTCCCTGAGGCACTTTTATATTGCCAACCCTCCACTACTGACTGGACACAGCCACTCTGCTGATGTCATTGTGATTGATCTCACCGCTACAACACAGCATGTAAAGCCTAAATTGGCTTAGATTTAACAACTTAATTAAATGTGAACACAAATGTAGTTCCCCTGAATTGATGAAGCACAGTAAAATTCAACATGGTCATTTAGATTTCTTGATTGTCCTCCTCACTGCCCTCAAAATGACAGTGGTTGCCGTTAGTGCAAGTATTCAGCTTCTTTGCACATCCTTTATGAATCCATTGTTCAAAGTATTTATTGTTCATTTAGGAACTTTGACTTTGCAATGTGTTAACTTTCCACGTATATGTTACATCTCAGCCTTGAAATTTCAGTTTGTAGTCCATTAAAACGCACAGCATGTTAGTAATGTAGTCAGTTCTGACTATAGATGTTTATCAACCTTTATATCTGCTGAAGGCAGCCATGTAAACGTTATTACTTTCAAACAGCATATTGTTTACATGTAGAATTCAAACTTTCCAAATAACTGAAATGGCTTGCAGGGAGGGTGCAGTGAAATTGAAACCGTTTATCCTTTACCCATTGCTGTAGTTGCTTCTAAGGTTATGTTTTGCTTTTTAAATAAAGCTACAGCAGCCTGTTTTCCACCACTTCCTGTACAATTGCAGCTGTAAGCACTCCCCAGAAGTTGTTGTTCTGCACTAAACTGGCAAAGCATAATACAACATACCTTTCTTGATGGCTGAAAAGGCTGATTCTTGAGAGAAACTTCTGTCACAAGTGCGGCACACAAACTTACCAAGTATCAACCTGGATCGCTGCTTTTGGTGTTGGCGTCCTTTTGTAGCCACTGGTCAATATGGTGGTGGATGCCAGCCCCAGGAAATGTGGCCATTTTCCTGCATATACATTTGTAACTCCCAAGTGCAATACTTGATGTTTACAGCCTTCATGTCACACCTTGCAAGCATCATTGAAGTAGAGCTTTAGGTGGCTCACTGGTCATCTGGCTTTCACTACCTCACCACACAGAAGGTCATCAAGTTTCTGAGCATCATCCTGTGTGTGTTCCCAGGACAGTGAATCAGCCTGTGTTTAAGGAGTGCTAACAAACACTAATTCAAACAGTTTGTAAGAAGTGTATGGACATTAAATTCTGCTTGAATTCCAGATGTGTAGACAATCAGTAGGCACATTCTTGCTTTGATTACCTGGGTTTGCGTTTACTGTTTAGCTGTTTTTTGCATAACGTTAAGGAGCCGTGCTGGGCTTCAAACATTGCTTTTGTTTCACCACCAACACTGTCTGCTCTTACCTCTACAGTAATATTTGTCACTGCCAGTGTCTTACTGTATTCTTATTTGTTCATGAGATATAGGATCTCTCTGGTAAGGTCAGCATTTGCTTCTCATCTCTAATTATCCTTGAGAAGGTGGTGAGCCCATCAGAAATTCTGAGTCAAGCTGGTGCAAAAAAGGGAAGTTAAGTTTTTTTTGGGTGTATAGGAAGAAAGTGGGAATATCGTACTTAAATATAGGATCAGCCATTGAATGGCAGAGCAGACTCAAAGGGCTGAATGGCCTTCTCCTGCTGCACATTTCTATGTTCCTGTGTAATCAGGGTCCTGTAAGCTAAACAAACGTGTGCCCATTAAATCCTGGACCCCGGGAGTTAACATTTTGTTGTGTTAGCAAATAACACATTGTCTTAAACACAAACTGAAATTGCTGAAATCCAGCAGCTTTGGCAGCATCTATGGAGAGGAAGCAGAATTAACATTTAGGGTTCAGTGACCCTTCTTCAGAACACAGAAGGGTCTTTCTGTCCACTGGTGGTGCCAGACCTACTTTGCTGTTCCAGCAATTTCTGTTTTCATTTTTAACTTCCAACATTTGCAGTTCTTTGTTTTTATTTCTTTATTACATTCTCATAATTGTAGTTGTAAAAACAATGTTACATCCCCTCATAAATGATGGCAACTTTCATAAGCCATTCATTCATATTGTTGGAATTACCCGAGCAATTAAGAAAAATATTTCAAGCAAAAGATAACGTTGCATTTTAAAAATGGATTGTGCATTAGAGAGATCACACGAATGTCCAAATGCGATATCTGTCCAACCCTTCATATACCAGGTACCAACAAATGGCAGAGTCTGTATTGGACTTAACAACAGTTCCGGAACCCATCAAAATGGAATGGAATCAAGTCATTATCATTTCTGAGAGATTGCCTGAGAAGATGACATCTGCAACCACTCCCTATTAATTTCTTAGTCTCAATACCTTCAGAAATCTCAAAATCTGTTGCTGATTTTTGTTTTGGTTGCTAGTCCAATCCTTCAGCTAATGCCCTATGTCTTGTTATTCTGCCTCTGAAGTGCTCAGGGATGTTTCTTTCACATTAAGAGCACCATTCATGTTTAAGTACAGCCTAATTTGGTGAAGTAAAACTGCTTTGTACTATTTTTACTGTTGTGTACGCAATAATTTGGAGCAAACATTCTCCCATCACTCATTCCAGAGTCAGATAAAGTCCAAATGTTAGATTGACAGTTTTAGTTCAATGTGCTGATGCAGGAACACTTCATACCAGTGCTGCTGGAATGTAACAGCACTATAATGTGCACACAGTTCAAATCAATCTTTGTTTTAGGTTAAATCAATCTTTGTCTTTTAGACAGTGTAATTTAGGCAGGACCAGTAATAAATAGGTTTACGAGTTTCTAAAGTAAGCCAGCACATCAACTGAATAGACAGTCACTCTCACAGGAAGGCAGCCTTAGTAATTCTCAGTCAGGATTCAGTCGATGTCCAAAGCAAGGCTGATGTCTCTGATGTTAAACAAGTACCACTGTCTTTGGCAATTATAGAGGAAAATACCTTTGGACAGATTGGTTTCCAGCACTCATGATGTCACACTTGTGCTCCCCACTAAATTTAAATAGGTGTGTGGAGGAAGTTCATCTTCAATGTGAGTGCCATGTATTAAAGTTTAGTTGAATTATTCTAACATGCAGATGTTGTTTTTAGGGCATTGCGTTCCTGCGGCCTAGGTGGACCCCCACATATAAAACTTGTTTTGGAATGGGGTCAAAAGACGAAAGATAGGTAAGTCTGTATATGTAGGCACTTGAACTGAATCAGTGTTTGGCTCTCATTGGTAAAGGAAATGGTATCAAACTGTACTCAAATTTAAAATTATCGTTATGTTTTACATTGAAAGTGAGTTTTCTGGTGTATTTTGTGAGTAAGAGAATATGAGAAGGTGGAAACACCAATAAACAAACTGTTTCAATCAAATCACCTTTTGATCCTCTACATTACAATGGATATAAGCCTAACCTGTCCAACCTTTCCTTACAAGACACCCTGCCCATTTCAGGCATTTGTATAGTAAAGTTTCTCTGAAATGCTTCTTGCCAAAATGGGCGAGTTCACATTTTTCCACATTATTTTCAATTTATAGGAAGATGTGAAATAGCATTGATTCAGTTCATCACCTGTTTTATCCCACATCAATGTAAAACATGAAGTCCAGTGAATAAGTTGAGAGGCACTTCGTAAAATCAAATCAACCTGTATTGATCTACTATTACAAAAATGCATAAGCAATATACACACACTAGAGGCAGGGCATCTCACCTGTGATGGAAGTCAAACCTAGTCAGTACATTCCCACCTGAGAAAATGCAATTCAGGAGCCCATTTTTGGGGTTCTCAGAATTATAAGGGTTTAAATTATTGATTACAACCACAAATACTCTCTCAGAAGAGAGGTGGTAAGCATATAATTCGATTTAAATATTTCAAGGGGAATTTGGCTAATATTACACAAATTGACCAGAAAGATGATGATGTTGACTACATCAACAGTTTTAAGAACAAATGTAATTTTTGGCAAGATAATGATTCACTATAAGTGATAGAGAGCCAGTATTGTTAGGATTATAAACAGAAGTTGCTGAAAGAGCTCAGCAGGCCTGGCAGCATCAGTGAAGAAAAAAAGAGTTAATGTTTCGGGTCCAGTGAGGAAGGGTTCTGAGGAAGGGTCACTGGACCTGAAACGTTAACTCTGATTTTTTTTTTCTCAGATGCTACCAGGCCTGCTGAGCTTTTCCAGCAACTTGAGTTTTTGTTCCGGATTTACAGCATCCACAGTTCTTTCAGTTTTATTGTTTAAGATTAAGTGGCTGAATTGTAATAGTATTCCAAAGCAGTGTATTCTGATGCAGTATTTGCCAAATCAATTAGGCGTCAATAAAACGGGTAACTGCAGCAGAGTATGTCTTTGCTTTACAGCTTGTTTGGAAATATTCAGGAAGAAGTTGTCCAGGATGGAGAGAGTGTTCGGATTCAACAGCAGGCACATCAGCAGGCACACAGCTGTACATTGGCCGAGTGCTTTGAACTGTACACCAAGGAGGAACAGGTTGGTCTGCCCAACAAACACAGGGTATTATTGTTGAGAGATTGCATTCCTCTGCATCTTTAGAAATGATCAGTAGTGGCAATTAGCACGTTTTACATTGCAAATAGCTCAAGGTGCTTCACAGGAGTCTTATCACAAGTGCTGTGCCACAGGGCTCAGTGCTGGGTCTTCTAATCTTTACAATTTATATAAATTAATTGGATGAAGGGATTGAAGCTATAATAGCTAAATTTGCTGATGGCACAAAAATAGACAGAAAATTGAGTTATGAAAAGGACGTTAGAACTTAAAAAGAGATATGGAAAGGTTAAGACCTGGCAAATGGAGTACAATGTGGGAAAAGTATGAAATGGTCTATTTTGACAGAGAGAATTTTGAAAAAGCATATTACCTAAATGGTGAGAGGTTGCAGAGCTCTGAGATGCAGAGAGTTCTGCGTGTCCTAGTGCATAAATCTCAGAAGCATGCAGGTACAGCAAAAATCTGATTGTCTTTATTGAATTCAAGAGTATAGAGGTAATGCTTCAGGGCATTGGCGAGACTATATCTTCAGTACTGTGCACTGTAATGTTCACTTTACTTATGGAAGCATGTTAATGCATTGGAAGAAGTTGGAATGAGCAAATTGTTTTGTGAAGAAATGCTAGACAGGGTAGCCCTGTGTCCTGTAGAGTTTAGAAGTGTTAATAGTGGCTTAATTGAAACATCTAAGATCTTGAGGAAATGTCCAGGTGAATTTTGAAAGGATATTTTCTCTTGTGAGACAATCTATAAGTGGAGGCCATTCTTCAAAAACAAGGAGACACCCATTTAAAACAGAAATGAGGAAACGTCTTTTCTCTCAGAGTTGTGAGGTTCTAGAATTCTCTGGATGTAAGTTTGCTTGCTGAGCTGGAAGGTTCATTTTCAGACATTTCGTCACCATTCTAGGTAACATCATCAGTGAGCCTCCGGTGAAGCGCTGGTGTTATGTTCTGCTTTCTATTTATGTGTTTAGGATTCCTTGGGTTGATGATGTCATTTCCGGTTCTTTTTCTCAGATGGTGGTAGATGGGCTCCAAATCAATCTGTTTGTTGATAGAGTTCCGGTTGGAATGCCATGCTTCTAGGAATTCTCGTGCATGTCTCTGTTTGGCTTGTCCTAGGATGGATGTGTTGTCCCAATCAAAGTGGTGTCCTTCTTCATCTGTATGTGAGGATACTAGTGATAGTGGATCATGTCTTTTTGTGGCTAGTTGACGTTCATGTGTCCTGGAGGCTAGCTTTCTGCCTGTTTGTCCAATGTAGTGTTTGTCACAGTTCTTTCAAGGTATTTTGTAAATGACGTTCGTTTTGCTTGTTGTCTGTACAGCAGCTAATGAACTTAAAAGACCCTCTACAGACAACAAGCAAAATGAACGTCATTTACAAAATACCTTGCAAGAACTGTGACAAACACTACATTGGACAAACAGGCAGAAAGCTAGCCACTAGGATACATGAACATCAACTAGCCACAAAAAGGCACGACCCACTATCACTAGTATCCTTACATACAGATGAGGAAGGACACCACTTTGATTGGGACAACACATCCATCCTAGGACAAGCCAAACAGAGACACACACGAGAATTCCTAGAAGCATGGCATTCCACCGGAACCCCATCAACAAACAGATTGATTTGGAGCCCATCTACCACCCTCTGAGAAAAAGAACAGGAAATGACATCATCAATGCAGGAAATGACATCACCAACCCAAGGAAACCTAAACCGATAAATAGAAAGCGGGACATAACACCAGCGCTTCACCGGAGGCTCACTGATGATGTTACCTAGAATGGTGACAAAACGTCTGAAAGCGAACCTTCTGGCTCAACGAACAAACTTACATCCAGAACTTCAACCTGAGCTACAAATCTTCTCAAAACTCTCTAGAATTCTCTTCCTCAAAAGGCAATGGATACAGAATCTGTAAATAGTTTCAAGGCCGTTAGATTCTTAATTATAAAGTGGATTAAAGATTATGAGGCATATGCAGGAATGTAGAGTTGAGGTTAAAATCAGATCAGGTATGCTCTTATTAAATGGCAGAGCAAGCCCAAAGGGCCCACTCTTGTTTCTTATTCATGTGCCCATATGTTCATATGTAAGCATTTTGACAAGTGGCAAATTGTTGGTCATAAATAATTGGTTGTAAACCTGTGGTGTCATACAGAATTACATCCGTGCACTCAATTAGTGTGAACAAGGAATTAAATTAACATGAAATGTTATTTTCAGTTGAAAGCTGTACCTTTAGTCTTGCAAGAACTTAGAATGTCAATGTGATTCGCTTATTTCTCTACAGTTAGCCCCAGATGATGCGTGGCGATGCCCACATTGTAAAAATCTGCAGCAGGGGATGGTCAAGCTTAATCTATGGACACTGCCTGATATTCTTATAATTCACCTGAAGCGATTTCGACAGGTATTTCTGTGTGAAATTCTTCATAACTGTAATTTATTTAAACACTTCTTCTTCTTTGAGAAAAGTTTGGTCTAAATTGATTCTCTTTGGCAACTGAATAGAGTGTATGTTACTGTGTGTTTATATTTATAGAGAGGCTATTTCATACAGTTTTATTTTAGGGAAGGATGAGCTTTAAACAATAAATCAAAGAATGTTGGAACAGTACTTCCAATTCAGCCCAGCTCAGAGCTTATGATGTCCCTGTCCTGTCAACTTGGATAAACAGTACATTTCCCTTTATTGAGGTAAAACTGTGTTTTGTGATTGTAACAATATCTTACATTGTTATGAAGTTCTTTCGTTGTTTTAGGCAAAACCACTATTTATTTTATTTAAATTAGTTACAAACATTTACACACAGTTACATAAAAACACATTTGTCTCTAATAAACTAATGTATGTTTGCTCTGGATATTTAATGCATTTAAACTTAATCACATTTGATCAGTTCAGGAAATAAGGTACATGAGAAAAGGCAGGTAAGTGGAGTTGAGGGTTATCAAATCAGCAGTTGTTTTATTAAACTGTGAAGCAGATGTGTGGGTTGAATGGCCTGCTGTGCTGCAATGTATTATGGTCTTATGGAACTGAAATAAAGGTGATGTCCTCCACATCAAAGTATCGATTGGAATTCTCTGTAAGTAATTATCCCTTAGAGTGTAAGGGAACGTGCTTCCTGATAGCACTGTGGGTGTACCTAAACCACATGGACTGCAGAGGTCCAAGAAGATAACTCCGCACCATTTTCTGAAGGGCAACTAGACAGACCGAGTCAATTTTTCCCAAGCCAGCCAAACCCACATCTGTGATTGAATATTAAACAGGCCATTGTTAATGCTCTTGATGGAATTGTTGAGAGATATTTTTCTTCAGTGTCATAAACATTTCACACCCACAGAGAAGGTACAATTAATTACACACTCTATACTGATGTTGTAAGGGTTGAGGAGCTAGTTATGCAATTATTCTTTGCAGAGTCACCAACACTTGTAATTCTTTGCAAGGGATTTCATTGGTCAGCCTCATGTGAATAGAGGGTTAGTAAAACTCTTTTCCTTTCAAATCTGTGAATGCTAAGTGTTAAAACAATGATGAAAATCAGTAAACTGTGTAAAAATTAGGCTAATATCTAATTTTTCATTTTCAGGCATTTTAGCACGTTACTTAAGCCATTGAAAGTTAATCTGTGACAATTAAATTTTTCAGATGGGAGAGAGAAGAACTAAGCTCTCTACTCTGGTGAAATTTCCACAAAGTGGCCTCGATATGACACCTCACGTAGCAAAAAGAACTCAGAACACCAAGAATTTTTTATCCCACTGGTCACCATGGCGCAGACCACGCTTTCCTTCAGGGAGTAATCAGGAAAACTACTTGTATGATTTGTATGCTGTGTGCAATCACCATGGGAGCATGCAAGGAGGTCACTATACAGGTTGGCCAGCAACCCTTACGATAGTTAATCTTATTCCATTCATCCACCTGGTAGTGCATGCAATCTTATTGTTTGTCTTTCCAAGTTTATATGTGTATGTTGTCGATGTGTTAGTGATATAGAACAATCTCACATCTTGTGTATTCGGCTAGTTTCTGAAATATGTAAGTGCATTTCGATGTTCAGTCTTCCTGACTTGGCAATTCTGAATTTCCTAACCCTCAATTTATCAGCAGTTCTGGTACATCAGAGTATATTTAATTTACTTTAACATCCCCACAGAAGATCCATTGATAATGCCCAACAACATTGTGTGCATTATATAGTTTATATTTGTTCTGTGCCACACTTCATTTGAATTTGCAGGAAAGATCATGATTTTGCAATTAACATTCATATTATTCAGAATAACATACGTTCTAATTGTTCTCAATATGCATTGACTAAAGATCACATATTAAGTATAATCACTAATTTTGTAGTGAACCACAATATAAGAAATCTTCACTATGTGGGCATTGATTTCTTAGAATTATGTGCACTTATGGTGTCACACTGATATCACCCATTGTTTTATTATAATGTTGACAATGATAATACTTGAAGTCACAATTGATTGCATTGCATTTAATTGGTTATGCTATAATCTCTGTTAAAATAGTCATTATATTTGCCTGTAATTACCTCTCTATTCTGTGTGTTGGAGTAACCCATTCCTCCCCGTGAATTGACTGTACTCCGTGCTCTCAGATCCAACCCTGACTTTGTAATTAAGCCTGCTGACAGGGATGGTGCTGTTGTTGTCTGGTGGACCAATCCCTTACATTGCAGAGGCTGAGTACAGTTCTTAAATACCACCTGCTATCTCCCCCCGGACCATGACCCCACCATGGAACACAAGGTGAGAATGTCCACAATGGTCATTAACCTCATCTGGTGATCTCCCCCTCACTGCCTCCAAGCTCATAATCTGGCAACTCCACACAGCTTACTTCTGCCTCCTTCTCAAAATCCACAAACACAACTGCCTGGACAGACCCATTGTTTCTGCCTGCTGCTGCCCTCACAGAATTCATCTCTTTCTACCTCGACTCAGTTTTTTCTCCCCTTGTCCAGTTGCTGCCCACTCACAGCCACAATTCCTCTGACATTTCACATCATGTCAGAATTTCCAGTTTGTGGGCCGCAGCCACTACATTAGTCTCACGGCTGTCTGCTTCTTCATGGGACAAAGGCCTGAACTATCCCCACCCACCACCACCGTCCTCCGCTTGGCCGAACTCATCCTCACCCTGAACAACTTCTCTTTTAACTCTCCTCACTTTCTCCAGATCAGAGAGGTGGCTATGGGTATCTGCATGGGTCACAGTTTTACTTGCCTCTTTGGGTATGTGAGACATTCCTTGTTCTGTCTCCAAACCATAATTCTTTTTATGCTATATTGATGATATCATTGGTGCTGCTTCCCTCTCTCATCCAGAATTGGAAAAGTCATTAATTTTGCTTCCAATTTCTACCCCACTCGCAAATTCACCTGATCCATCTCTGACTCGTCCCTTCCCTTCCTTGATGTCTCTGTTTCCATTTCTAGGGATAAGCCAGTCACCAATATCCACCACAAACCAATCAACTCCCACAGTTACCTTGACTAAACATCCTCACACTCTGCTTTGTGTAAAAAAATTCTATTCCATTCTCCCAGTTCCTTCATTTCCATTGTATCTGTTCTGATGATGCCAACTCCATCAAGTGGGCCTCCAAAATGTCCACCTTCTTTCTCAAACAAGGATTCCCCACCACTGTTGTTGACAGCCCCTCAACTGATCCGACCCTTCTCCTGCACTTCAGCCTCCACCCCTTCTCTTCCCTCATGCAACAGCGATACACATCAGCATCCACATCCAGAGGATCATTAGCCATCATTTCAGCCATCTCCAGTGGGATGCCACCACCGAACACATATTCCCCTCCCTTCCTTTGTCAGCATTTTGCAGCCAGTGCTCTCACCCGTACACCCTGGTCCACTCCTCCTTCACTCCCAACACCCTTCCACAGCGCCACGGCACATTCCCCTACAAACGCAGGTGTAACTCCTACGCATTTACTTTCTCCATGCTCAGTATTCAAGGGCCCAAACACATTTTCCAAGTGAAGCAATGCTTTACCTGCACATCACAGTCTAGTCGACTGCATTCATTGCTCACAATGTGACCTCCTTTACAATTGGGAAACAAAGCGTAGATTGGACAGGCCTACATTCTGTCTGCACAAAAGACCCTGAGCTTCCAGTTACCTGTCACATCAACACACCACCTTATTCCCTGACCAACACCTGTGTCTCAGGTTTGCTGCGGTATTCCAGCGAAGCTCAGTGCAAACTGGAAGAACAGCATCTCAGTTCTGATGAAGGGTCTAGGCCTGAAACATCAGCCTTCCTGCTCCTATGATGCTGCTTGGCCTGCTGTGTGCATTCAGCTCTACACCGTGTTAAGCCAGCATCTCATTTCCTGATTGGGAACTCAACAGCCTTCCGAACTCAGTGTCGAGTTCACCAATTTTAGAGCTTGAGGCACCTTTTTACCAGATCCTTACTGCAACCCCCAAACACCAGGCCTTGTTATCACATAAACTGCTATTACGCACAACCCATTGTTAGCCACTAATTGTCCCCATTAATTGCTATTCATTCTCCCAGGGTGATCATTATCTACTCCTTTATTCTTCCAACTGTTCTTCTGTCTCTCAGACACTATCTCCACCTATGGTTTACTCCTTACCCCCCTCACCATCTCTTCTGCATAAAAACCAACGGTTTCCTAGCTACCATCAGTTCTGAGGAAGGGTCACTGGACCCAAAACATTAACTCTGATTTCTCTCCACAGGTGCTACCAGACCTGCTGAGCTTCCCCAGCAATTTCTGTTTTGTTTCTGTTTTCCAGCATCCATAGGTCTTTCATTTATTTTTCCTAATGTTTATATGTTTATTTCCATAAGTATTGCAAAAATAATAAAATGCAACATGGTTATTATGCTTTAAGTAATGTAGTACAGGTCACATAAATGTAAATGTGTATTACATGTGTACATTTTCACCAGATGTGAACTGATAGTGTTGGGCTGGTCACATTCAAAAGATCCCATGACTTTATATAGGCCTCGTGTGGTGTAGTGGTAGCATCCATACCCCTAGACAGGGAGGCTAAGGATCCTACCTGCCTCAGAAATGGATAATAGCATCTCTGAATGGGTTGATGAGAAAAATAGGTTATAGGTAAATTTAGTAAGAATTGCTGACTAATTGTGAGGATAGCAAAATGGTTAGACTGGCTTGTAACAATGTAAGTTTTGGAAATATGCATAAAATGTACCTTTATTCATCACTCTGTTAATCCATTTAAGTTAGTGCCTTAGATACAAAAGGAGGTATAACATTTCATTCCTTCTTTACGAGGTCATTTTTATATATTTACAAGATGATTTTAGTACCTGTTTTAAAAAAAGCTACTTTTTTTGTTTCTCATTTATTTAGCTGAAAACAGTGAAGCAACTATCAGTTTCAGCTCCTTTTCCTTTTGCCAATTGCTCACAGGAGAATGAGAACAGTTGTGATTGTCATAATCTCACTGGCTATGGATTAGGGAATTAGTCTGTGCGGTGATAAGTGATGGACGCTGTCCTTGTATCTTTGGACTCTGAATTAGCATCAGTGTAGGGTGATGAAGCTTGTTCCGTCTTTCACGTGGAAAATCCCATCTAAGTTGGGGTGGCAATGGGTGGACCAGAAATCCAGTAACTGATATGTTGCATACATCAAGTCACAGCCCAGAATCATTTTGTCCAAGATATGACAAATAGAGACAAAATTGAACATGAGTTCACAATATAAATACCAGCTTGTGTTATGTCTTGGACCTTCCATTTAAGCAGGATTTTTTTTCATGAATATGACTGGACCCCTTTTTGCTTTAGCTCAGTGAAGTGATTTGAGCTTATAGTATGTGGTACTGTAATCTGTTACTTAAGCACTAGGGTTCACCCTAAATGTGATCATAACCAAACTGCAATATTAAGTGAAAAACAATCAAAACATAAAATTGAAGAGTCCTTTAAACCTCTCAAAAAAAGCTAAACCTTCACAAAGTCATGTTGAACTAATGGTAGAGTTACAACAGAAACAGGAACTTACCAGATCGCATGTAGAGGAAACAGTTGTTTACTTGATGCCCTACTCAGCTTCCACCGAATGAACCACACGTCCTCTCAATTTTTTTTGATCTACATAACATATTGCATGTCTGGTTGTCTTTCATCAGCTCTCAACTAGATTGTTTTAACTACTTTTAGCATCATTTAAAAAGGGAACGGTCATTAACTAGGAACAGTGGTGAGCAGCAGAGATGTGATTCTTAACTCGTACACAAGAGAAGCGAGTAACACAATGAATAATAACTTCCTCACTTGGGCAGGGGAGTGGTTTGTTAGCTCAGTTGGCTGGATAGCTGGTTTATAGTGCAGAGCGAAACATGGGTTCAGTTCCTGCACCGACTGAGGTTACTTTTATGAGAATCTTCCCATGTTGGAGATGAAACAGCACCTGCAGTTTTATTTTGCATGGACTCAATATCCTTAGCAGAATCAGAATATGCAAGGAACTTGTATTTCAAGGGGCATTTTGGCATAATGTGGGTGTTACTGGCCAGACCAATATTTATTGACCATTGCTAATTGCCCTTGAAAAGGTGGTGGTGAGCTGCCTTTTTGAATTGCTGCAGTTCATGTGGTGTATGTACACCCAGATTGTTGTTAAGAATGGACCTCCATAATTTTGACCCAGTGACAATGAAGGAGCAGTGATACATTTCCAAATCAGGATGGGGAGTCTCTTGGCAGGGAACTTCGAAGATATGGTGTTCCATGTATCTGCTCCTCTTGTCTTTTTAGGTGGTAGTGGTCCTGACTTTGGAAAGTGCTGTCTTAGGGACCTTGGTGAATTACAGATGACAATACAGTAATGAGCAATGACTTTAGTTCTGAAGATCAAGCTAGAGACAGAAAGAGTAGAGATAAGAAATACAAAAGGTACAAAGTCACTTGTGGGATTAGTTTATAGACTCCTTATCCATAACTTTATGTAAGGAAGGAAGTACAGGAAGATATATTTGGGAATTGCGAGAAAGGTACAGTGATAATCAAAAGTCAATAAATTGAATCAAAAGATTTTAATCCACATATAGATTGGACAAATGAAATTGGCAAAGGTAACCTGGAAGATGAGATCCCGAGGAAATACTCAGAATGGTTTCTCGATCAATACAGTCTTGAGTCAATTGAGAATATTCCATTCTAGAGCTTGTAATTTTCAATGGTAAATGGCTCATTGACAGCATTGATGATAACACGTTGAATTTTACATTCTGTTTGAAAGAGACAAGATTGGGCCTAAGATTAATGTTTAAATGTAAATATCAACAATTATAAGGGTATAATGACAGAGCTGTATAAAATGAACTGAGAAATTATGTTAAAGAATGTTCATTAGGGATGCCATGACCAATATTTAAAGAGATATTTCATAACACTTAACAAAGATACATTCTAGTGAGCAAGAAAGAAGGAAAAGGACATGGAATCAGTGGCTAACAAATGAGGTTAAACAGGTGCCCAGATTGCCTGGTCACCATCAGAATAGATCTGACTGATAGTAATCCTATTAAAGACTGCCCATTTACCCATCACCATGTTTTGCTATATGGGTTCTGACCCAGATGACTCAATTTTTAAACCTGGGCATGGAATCAACTAAGAGAAGGATCACAGTTAAACCCAAGGCATACCTGTTTTTATTTTACAGCAATAACTGCTGTATTCAGCTAAATAAAGTGTTTAAAGGTCCAAAACCCACTTTTGACAGCTAACCAGAGAAGGTGGGTGTCACAGTGGAGACAGGAGTAGATGGTACAGTGATGGAATAGGATTGCATATGGCTGACCAGGTAGGGTATCAGGCAATTGGTTAGGTTGGGGGCAGGTAAATGAATGAGGTGATACAGCACCAAGCAGGTGAGGGGTACATCCAAGAAATAATTGTAAATCAAAAGGTGAAAGGGAGCAAAACTTAAACCCATTACAATCACCAGGGAAAAAGTACTGCAAAAATCATTAGAACTAAAGCCTGCCATGTTCTCAGGTTATAATGTATTTCATCCTTGGATCTTAAAAGAGGTGGCTGTTGAAACAGCTAAAGTCCTATCAGCTTAGAAAATAGCCAAAGTAAATCCTGTAGTTAAGATAGGAGGAGAGCAAAAAGCAGGAAACTACAGGCAGTTTGACCAATTCCTGTCATAGAAAACATGCTGGAATCTGTCATTATGGAGATCATAGTAGATATTTACCAAGCCTCAACACAATCAGGTAGAGTCAAAGTCAGAGAAACAGAAATCGCATTTAATCAATTTATAAGATCTGTTTAATGGAGTAACAAACAATATGGATAAAGTGGAATTTATAGATTTGGTGTACTTGGGATTTCCAGAGGTATTTGACAATGTGTTGCATCAAAGGCTACTCCCCAAAATATGAATCTGTGTCGAGAAGTTATCACTTTATATTCTGTAAAGTTGCCCCTCAGGGGATGTTAACATAGATTAATTACCTAACCGTGTAAGCTTAAATAGATCATTTTGGATTGGCAACTAAAATTGGTGGTATAGTTGACAGTGAAAAAGGTTATCTAAGATTACAAAGGCATCTTGATCAATTAAGCCAGTGGGCTGAGGAATGACAGATGAAGTTTAATTTGGATAAATGTGAGGTATTGAATTTTGGCAAAATTAACAAGGGCAGGACTTATACGATTAATGGTAGAGTCCTGAGTAGTGTTGTCAAATAGAGGGACCAAGGGACTTGGGTGCAGTTCTTTAGGTTTACATCACAGATAGAAAGGTTGGTGAAGAAGAAGTTTAGCGTGCTCGCCTTCATCGCTCAGCCCATTGGTTATTGGAGTTGGGATTTCATGTTGTGATTATTCAGGATGTTGATGAGGCCACTTTTGAATACCGTGTACAGTTCTGGTCACCCTGCTATGGATAGAATATTATTAAATCAGAGAGAGTACAGAAAAGATTTACAAGAATAATGCCGGGACTGGAGGGTTTGTGATGGTTTGCAAATGCTCTTTCATCTTCAATATGTGAAGATTCTCGTAATGGTAATGTCATTCAGTGCAGGAAACAAACCCATGCATTGCTGCGCATTACAAACCAGCCATCCAACCAACTGAGCTAATCAAACTCCCAAGGCAAGGAAGCTATTGTTCATTGCATTATTTGCTTCTTTTGTGTACAAGTTAAAAGTCACACCTATGCTGTTTACTCCTGTTTCCAACTGATGATTGATCCCTTTTAGACTGGTGCTAAATGCAGTTAAAACAATCTAGTTGAGAGGCTGGATAGGCTGGGACTTTTTTCATTAGCGCATAAAAGGTTGAGCATTGACCTTATGGAGGTTTATGCAATCATGAGGGGCATAGCTAAGGTGAATAGTAAAGGTCTATTTCCTAGGGTAGTGGAGTTCAAAACTAGAAGACATATTTTCAAGGTGAGAGGAGAAAGGGCCCTGAGGGGCAACTTGTTCACACAGAGGGTGTTTCCTGTGTAGAATGAACAGCCAGAGGAAGTGGTAGATGCATGTATGTTTACAACGTTTAAAAGACATTTGGACAAGTACGTAAATAGGAAAGGTTTAGATGAATATGGGCCTAAACCAGGCAATTGGGACTAGTTTAGTTTGGGAAACATGATCAGCATGGACGAGTTGGACCTAGGGGTCTGTTTTTGTGCTGTTTGACGCTCAGGTATAACTAGTGGGGTGCAACAAAAACCAGTGCTGAGGCCGTGATTAATTGTCATCTGGATCAATGACTGGATGAAAGGACGGCTGTGCAGTTGCTAGATTTGCTACTGATGCAAGATAGATAGGAGAATACTTTGTGAAGGGGACATAAGGAGTGTAAAGGGGTATAAATCGATCAAGTGAGCAGTCCAGGAACAGCGGATGGAGTAAAATGTCGCTAAATGTGAACTTGCCCACTTTGACAGAAGAATAGGAAAGCAGAATTTCGTTTAAGTGGAGATAAAACACTGAACTCTAGACCAGAGCAGAAAGTTCCAGATGTTCTGTTACTGAAGCACAAGAAATTAGTTTGCAGGTACAGGATGTGATGAGGAAAGCAAATCAAATTTAATTATTTGCAAGGGGAATACAGCATAAAAACTTTGATATGGTTGTACAAGATAGTGGTGGAAACAGAATAAGGAGCAGGTCATTTAGCGTTTTGAGGCTGTTCCACTGTTTTGTAAAATAATGAATGATTAGTGCATGGTTTCAGCTCCACTCTCCAATTCTGTCTGCACCACGTCACCATTGGCTACGTGTCTATCAAATATTGGCCTATTTCAGCCTTGGATAAATATAAACGCCTAGCTTTCAAAATCTTCGAATAAAGAGAATTCCATAGGCTAACAGCACTCTGAAAGAAGAGAAATTCTCCTTAAGAAGGCAACCTCTTCTTGAACTATGTTGTGTAGTTTCAGTCATTCCCACAAGAGGAATGATCCTTCTGATATCCAGTTCTGTCAAAATCTTGTATGTTTCAATAGGATGAAAACTCACCCTTGTAATTTCCAATGGATAAAAGTCACTCATGTTTGCCCATTCTTAAAAAGAGCCCTTCACTCCAAGAGCAACTCATGACGTGAACACATCTCGATGAATTGTGTACATTTTTAGCCTCCTTATTTAAGAAAGGCATAATTGCATTAGAATCAGTTCAGAGAAATTCCACTCAACTAATTCCTGGGCTGAAGGATAGGTTTGTGAGCAGCTGGCAAATAGAATGGATCTTTACCTTTTGCACATTTCGAAGAATAAGACATGATCTTATTGAAAAATATTAATGGACCTTGACCAGAAAATTGCTGACAGAACATTTCACTGTGGGAGAGAGACTAGAACTTGGATATGCAGATTAAAAATGAGGGACCTTCCATTCCCTTACAATGGAGATGACATGAATATGTTTTTCTTAGTAGGTCATTAATCTATTCTGTAGGGAGTTGGGGGGAGGCAGGGCCATTGAATAGGTTTAAGGCTGAGTTGGATAAATTCTTGACCAACAAGAAAGTGAGAGAGTATAATGAGTGGACAGGACAGTTGAGACCACCATCACATCAGCCAAGACTTTAACAAATGACAGCTGGTTTTACTGTAATGTTATAAAAGCACAGATGGCTCACTAATGTCCTTGAGGGATGGTAATTTGTCACCCTTAGGTGGACTGGACTTTGAAACTCCAGACCTACATCAATAGACTTGACTCTCATCAATGCTCTGAAACAGTCAGTCAGTCACTTGCTGGTGGCTCTCCACCACCTGGAGGGAAATTAAGAATGAGCTGTGACACCAACATCCCATGAATGAATTTTTAAAACAAAATATATAATCTTCGGAATGGAACCCCACCTCCCAAAAAGATGTTATTTTGTCACATATGTTTTATACATTTGGAGAAAGCAAACACTCAAAATGCAATCCAAGAAATAAAATCTCACAGCTACTGCAAAAGATTGAAAGTTTTTTTTGAAATATCTTAAATATTTACTTTGGGATTTCCTGGATGCGTCCATTAAAATTTTTAAGATAACCCATGTCATTCTTCTACCAAAGAAACAGGATGTCAGATTTAAATGCCCTTACTTTCAAGATGCAAGGCTTATTGAATTCATATAGTTTTGAATGAAAGGGTTGTGGCAATGAATCTATAGTGTACTTGTGGAAATTAATGGAGAAAAGCTAAAAACTGGAGCTCTTTTATTCTGGCTTATTGGTTTTACTTTTTGTTTTATCAGCATACTGCAGAAACTCTGTGGATGGGCAGTGGTATGATTATGATGACAGTAATGCAGAGTTGATTCCAGAAGAAGAAGTTTGTACTCGTGGTGCCTACATACTTTTTTACCAAAAAAGGAACACCATTCCTCCTTGGTCAGCCAACAGCTCCATGACAGGTATGTGGAACACAAGAACTGCAGCTCTATGCCATAGCAGTGTGTAATTCAGTGGTCAGCCTTCTAGGTCCTGTATATTTCAATAAGATCACTGGGCAAAGATTGTGAGTAGGCTTGACAGGGTAGGTGCTGGGAGGATGTTTCCTCTTGAGGCTGAATTGAGATCTCGGGAGGCACAGTTTCAAACAAGGACTGTCTAATTTAAGGCAGATTCGAGGAAGAATTCCTCTTTTCTGAGAGTCATTTCAGAGAGCACTAACAAAGTGCAGGGTCATTGAATATATTCCAAGCTAAGTTGGATTTTTAATCCGGTGGCCCTTAGAAGTTCTGAGAAAGGGTCACCGGACCTGAAACGTTAACTCTGTTTTCTCCTTCATAGATGCTGGCAGACCCGCTGAGCTTTTCCAGCAACTTTGTTTTTGTTCCTGATTTATAGTATCTGCAGTTCTTTTTGTTTTTATTTGGGTTTTTAGTCCATAGGGAGTCTTGGATTCCAGGAGACAGGCAAGAAAGTGCATGCGAAAGCCCCTAGCTGTGAAACTGCACTAAATGCTGGTGAGAATCCTCACACGCTCCCCTCTTGAGGCTTCCTGCCTCATGTTCCTGGTCCTGCCTGCTAGACATTGTATCAATCTGCCCAGCTGTTGTGTGAAGAGTGGCAACATTTTGTTTAGACAGGGATCCACTTTGAAGACCCGGTGGACGTTTAGGCCTGTGATCTTGCTGGGTCCTTTAGCCTCGTGCCTACTCCTCCCTCCTCCGCATTGTTACTGGGGCTGTATATTTTCTTGCAGCTTTTCTGATAATGAGCTACTTGATGAGAATGGTTTGTTCTGTACACCTCTGAAATCTAACAAATAACGTACAGGTAGATTTGAATTTTTTTTAGTGAGTCATGCAAATGGAAACTGAATGGCTCTTCAGCCTTGACCTTTACGCAAGTGGGTGCAGCTGGAATAGAGAGATCATTGCTGTAAATCCAGGTGTAAAGTTTGTGGATGAATGTGAAAAGTTTAATTTCTGACAACCGCGGCAACTAACGCCTTCTTTTTAATAAACTTCAGCATAAGTGTCCCAAGTAGTTTGGAGAAAGAAATGCCACCAAATGCATGTGGGGGCCTGATGATGGCTGTAACTGAGTTAATTGATCAGTTCAGACAATGTGCGCACTGGTTTTGTGATTCCCTGGGTAATCATGTGTGGCAGCAGATGTGAAATACTTTAAGACCGTAAAGGTCAATTATATTCCAATAATGTGTGGATTTTATGGAGTTCTTTGTATACATTTTTGCAGGATCCACAAGCTCATCAATCTCTGATCATTGGCTTAACCGGCTCACTGGAGACAGTAAACGAGGCAGCTTGGTATCCCATGCGTCCACAAACTGTACATCCCTCCCTTCATCTCCGGACTCTCCCGTCTTCCCAGATAATCCAAGAAAGGATAAAAATGGTACTGGTTACTTCAAAACAAATTAACTTTTGAACATTTTTTAAAATTTTAATGAACTTTTTGAACTTGTTTCTTATCATTTCTTGTCTTTTGACATGATTAACACCATGAGAAAGGGTTCTGGTTAATTTGAAATGCTCTGAAGGCCACTGGGGTCCAGAGGGGAACCCAGTTGCTGACTTCTTGGTTTCCACAGCTGTGTATTTGCTGATCTGTTTTATGTGGTTCTTAACAAAGCTTCACAATACTGCGTTGTGTCTTGATATTTTCTAATCAGCGTCCAGTTCAAGTAAAATTTAAACCTAGGCCTCCTGATCCAGAGTGGGACCTCAATAGCCTCCACAGTATTGTGTCCGAATTATAACGCATAATGAAGTTTTGCTGTGCACATTCGAATCTGCTTTCAAATGATGCCTATTGCAAGAGAAGTTCTTTTCTATCACCAAGAATTTCTGATGTTCTAAATGTAAAACCATTAAACTGCGATGTGCACTCAAACTATGTCAACTAAGATTGTGATTAAGGAATCTCTTCAAAGTTCTTACCTCAGAAATGCAAATCAAATTGCAATTTTGACCAAACACATTGAGCAGAAACAAAAACAGAAGTTGCTGGAAAAGCTAGGAAATTGTCAATTTATAAGCAGAAGGCAGGGAGGTGGAGCAGGTGGGGAATAGACGATAGGTGGGGATAGAGCCCAGAGAGAGCAACCAGTTGGCTAGGGGAGTGGGTGGGTCCAGGTGGGATGCTCTTCGGAGGCTCGGTGTGAACTTGATGGGCTGAATAGCCTGCTTCCACACTGGAGGGATTCTATGATTCATGGCCATCATTAGACCGTAACTTCCAGATGTCTTTTATTCAGATTCCCCTGTGTGCTGGGACGGGATCAAACCCAGAGCTGAAGTTGGTTAGCTAAAGTAGTTAGAGGCATTTTTGATGTGCTGAACACAAAACAGTTAAACTGCAATGTGGACTCAAATGAAGTGAGGTTGTATATATGAAATCTTTTCAGAGCTTTGGTGGCTTCAAAAGTGCAAATCAAAATTGCAGTTTTGACCAAACATAATGAATAATTCGGGATAACAAGGTGTAGAGCTGAATGAACACAGCAGACCAAGCATCGGAAGAGCAGGAAAGCTGACGTTTCAGGCCTGGACCCTTTTTCTGAAGAAGGGTCTAGGCCTGAAATGCCAGCTTTCCTGCTCCTCTGATGCTGCTGTGTTCATCCAGCTCTACACCTTGTTATCTTAGATTCTCCAGCATCTGCAGTTCCTACTATCTCAATAATGAATAATTCACTGGCTGGATGAGCAGACTCTGGTGCAGAACAAAGCCAACAGCATGGGTACAGTGATAATGTGCTCTTGAGATGCTGCTTGGCCTGCTGTATTCATCCTGCTTCACACTTTGTTAGCATGGGTTCAATCTTTATATCAGTTGTGATCGTCCATGGAGACCTGCATTCTCAGCTTACTCCATACTTGCGGAGTGGTTTCTCACAAACTACCCAACCAATTGTCTCTCCCTAATGGAGAGAGATGCCTGTGGCCCTTTGCGAATCATGCCTGCATACCATTTTGTGTTTGCAAATAAACAGAAACTCTGCTCCTAGATTTTAACGGCCCTCAATGAGAGAAAGAAAGTTATTAAAATACTGTGGAATGCTCTGTAACTGAGTTTCCATTCATTTTCCTAGGTGGCTTTGAAATCCGACCATTTGTGCGTGGTATTCAAGGAAGAAGCATTAGTATGAAAGGGTCAGCTACGCCATCTGTACCTAAAGATACAACTGGAAAAATTGCAACACTGCGTAGGTCACTGGGTGCTAAAGACAGGCCACAATCAATCCCTGGTGCACTGGTTGAATATTTGGAGTCTGGACGCAGGCCCAAGTGCACAAAAGAGTCCATTGTACCAATAATGACAGGCAGCACAGACCCTGACTCTCTGCCACCAACAGAAAAACCAAAGCAGTCAAATTCAGATGGTCATTCTGACTGTAAAAAGCAGACAGGAGAAAGTTCAACTGTAGACCAACGCACGGCTTTACCAGGAAGCAGGATTGGAGATACAAGCGTTGAGAGAATGTATGATTCTTCAAACAGCCTCCGTAGTACCCATCATAAAGAGAATTCCATAGATGAAAAGACAAATACACTGAAGAGAAATGGAAAGCAAAGAGGAAGTGGGGGTACTTTTCAAAGAAAATCATCTAAAATGGCAACAGACAAATCAGAAGTTGTACTACAAAAAACAGAAGAACCCATACATCCAAAAGATGACAGAATATGTAGTAGCACCGGTGGTCAGAGTATTGGCTCAATGAGCAGCCTGGCTCTAAGTGACACATTGAAGAGAAAGAAAGGACACCATGGTGGCAAGAAGCTTGAAAAGTCACTCTCCTTGAGGAGTACGGATCTTGAACCAATGTCATCACCGAATCTTCGAGAAGCAGATAAAGGAAGCAAAGTAGGAGAAACAAAACTCAGTGAAAGAAAGTTTGCATTTCTGAGAACAAACTTCTTGAAGAAGGACCCTAAAAGACAAAGTGAATCTGAGAAATGTTGGGCTGCCGAAGCTGTCAATACATCATCGAGTACATCTCTCTCTAATGGAGCTTTGAATGGCAAGCACACAGGGGAGTCTCTAAGTGAGAGCAGGGCACAGTCTGGGGTGAATGGAACCAAAAACTGTGCCAAACACAGGCAGGAATTAAATAATGGCAAAGTTAACATATCAGGGGAAGAAATTAGACGATCACAGAGTTCATCCAACATACTGATCAAGGAGGAATTGACTTTGAAGAGGTCAAGTTCACTTCAGAAGACTGGACCAAATACTCAACAGGCTCGAAACATAAATGTAGAAAGATATGGTACATTGCAGAGGATGCGATACAGCACTTCCTCTCTTGGAAGGAAAAAACCTGTGCCTGAATCAAGTTTTTAAAGGTATTACAACTGTGGATGGATTGGACACAATGAAGTAATTGTAGTTTTCTAATTGGGTGCACTATTTTTTCTGTTAACTGTTTTGCATTCTTCAACTAATAGCCAATATTTGTAAATAATGTTTGAAATTTTACAGATATCTAAGGACAAACATCAGATATATAGATTTGCTAACTTTGTGAGCTCATAATTTTCCTTTCAAAAATAATTGGCTCGTTTTAATTAGTATGCAATAAAATTTTAATGTAAGTGAATCCCTAAAATATTAAAAACCTATATCCATCTCATATTACTGAATTTTAATCACTGCTTTGTTATAAAAGATACTTTTGTAAAACAAAAATTTGTATTTGTATTGTCATTATGTTTTAATGGTGTAACCAAAAATGTTCAGTGTTACATGAGACATTGTACAGATTTTTTCCCCACCTAAGATCAATTGTCAGCTGTTAACATTTGTTCTGTACTGAATGATCATTTATGTAAGGGAACATGATACCAACTTTCATAATGATTAAAAATACTTTTGGGTACATTCCATACCAGAATGTATTTTTGTTCAGAAAATAATGCAACAAGATTAAGTGCTCAGGATAACATTTTTTGTTCTTTTGTTCTATTTTTCTGAAGCTCATAGCTAATTTAAAGAGCAACAGTTCTTCTGATATCTTGTCAAAGTGGTGATTTTCCCTGTGTAAGTCAGGGCCACATAATTCATAAACTGCCTTCATGATGTGATCTTTGCAGATCTTTCTAAACTTGAAAATGACTACATGGTGAAGTCAGCCAGCTCAGCAGTAACTAGTGATTCAATCTGGTCATTCCTAGGCTCCATATGGAACATCTGAATCATCAGGATCACAGAGTTCCCGATGTTAATCGGAATGAGATGTAAATGCCATTTAGATTTTACTGCAAAGTCTAGTCGTCAATGTTAGGAGGAACTCTATATGTCTGGGTCATGAATAGCAATAATGCATCCTTCAGCATCCTTTATGATATGATAAATAAGAGAGGCATGATTGCTCAGTGATTAGCACTGCTGCTTCACAGCGCCAGGGACCCAGGTTCAATGTGCGGAGTTTGCATGTCTCCTTGTGTCTGCATGAGTTTCTCATTTCCTCCCCCAGTGCAAACATATGTAGGTTTGGTCAGTTGGCCATGCTAAATTCAGGGATGTGCAGGCTAGATGGGTTGACTATGGCAAACGTGATGTTATGGGGATGGGGTGGGATGCTCTTCAGAGGGTTGGTGCAGACTGGATTGGCCGAATGGCCTGTATCTGCACTGTAGGGATTCTATGATCAAAGTTGAACAGTTCAAGCCAATTAAAGAGCCATTTCAATCTAAACAAATCTTTCTTGTAATGAGCAAGAAAATGCATTTGGAACCAATGTATCCACCACAGTTTACACCTCCAAGAGAGATAATTAAACATAAAAGGCATACAAAATGCAGCAAATCACCTAAAGTCTTAATTAGAAAAAATAGAATACGGTATGCTAATTAGAAATAAAGTAAACATGAACTTAAAATAGTGTAAAGTCAGAAGGGAGTGTTTTAGTGTATTGTACTAATGCCAACTCAATGAAAAAAATTATGCAATTGGTTGAATACCCGAATTAGTTAGAACTTCTTAATTTTATTATCTAATGGAACATCAATAGCAAAGAAGGTAAGACTCTTGCCGCCATTATACTGATCCACCATGTTGAATATTCTACAGAAACATTAGTTATTAATGTATTTATGTATTTAATGGGCACACAAGACCAGTAAGTTCCAACCAATTCAATTAACAAAGAAAAAATTACAGATGCAAGTCAATTTTCTGCAGTGAATTGCCTATTGCAGATGCTGACAGTGTTATGTTGTAATTTTGTGAAGTTTAGTTTGAAAACTGAGCTGGTATATGGAAAGTGTGTGTGGTGAGCACAAGCAGAGTCTAAAGAGAAACCGGAATTCCTCAATTGGTGGTGACTAATTTTAAGTACATAGGTTCTCATCAAACTTAATGCATAAATTCCTTTCATCACACTGAGTTTCTTACAGAGGTTCGTCTGATGTAACAATAACAGAAGTTGCTGGAAAAGCTCAGCAGGTCTGGCACCATCTGTGAAGACAAAATCAGAGTTAATGCTTCGGGTCCGGTGACCCTTTCTCAGATGTGACCTGAAACATTAACTCTGATTTTGTCTTCACAGATGCTGCCAGACCAGCTGAGCTTTTCCAGCAACATCTGCTTTTGTTCCTGATTTACAGCATCCACAGTTCTTTCTGTTTTTCTATCTGATGTATGCTGTTTATATGACTGTAGATATTCGCGTCAATAACTTCTGAAAGGCTTTGTTGAATTTTTAACAAATGTAAGAAATAACTTCAACCATCTGTTAATACTATTTGAGTTTCAGCCCAGGGATTTATTTGATGCAGAAACAGCAAATAATCTTGGAAAACTGGAGTTTTTACACCTTTGCATTTTCTTCCATTAAGAAGGGTATAGCATGTTGGAGGTTATTGCTGGTCATGGGTTTGAAATGTTTAATACTGAGGACTGCCATAAGCATCACCCTTAACCACGATGTCTTGTGAAATTATGGGCAGAGTAACTTAAGATCTCAAAGATGGAACATCTCTCTTCTGACCCTCCTCAATGCCTCTCTAACAATGTTGGTCATAGGAAGGTGGCATGTAACTATTTCCAAACATGCAATCAACTACATCTAGTTAACTACAAGTGACTCTTCTGATTAGACCAGAAATGGTTTTTCTCTGCCACACCAGAAGAAGCATGCCCTGTGTTTTGGAGACTTGCAGAATGGTGGCAGCAATCTTCATCCTGAGAAGCAGCTCATACATTACAATGGCCTGCATCCTCATACAGCACTATGAGTGTAATACTTTGCAGTATGGTCTCTGGATTTAACAGCACCCAGTTCAACATGGATTAGACACAGTAAAACTTGATGTGATGGTCTAGTGGTTGTAACACTAGCTTACAAAACCAGAGGTGTCGTGTCAAATCCTAGCCCAGTAAGTTGTGAAATTGTATTTCACAGATTTGTGGAATAATATCAAAATATTACCATGAAAGTTGTTTAAAAACAAGTCACAGCTCATCTTCAGTATAGACTCATTGCTTATCTTCCCGTCCAGTTAAACTACTTTAAAATTTTAGACATATCAATGATATAATGGAATAATATGAATGTTTCCAGTTATTCCCACATGTACGTTATCAATACTCAAATTCTTGTTTTCATGTGACCTAATCTGTCCCATAGAAGACATGGGAATAATATAAATCCCACCTCATTGTCCTGGAGTGATACATTCTCATAGAGTCACACAGCACAGAAACAGACCCTTTGGCTGAGCCAATCTATGCCAAACATAATTCCAAACTAAAGTAGTCTCACCCGCCTGTCCCTGTCTCACATCGCTCCAAAATTTTCCTGTTCATGTACCTATCCAAATGTCTTTATTTTTGGATTCGGATTATTCCACGGCACAACATCGTGGGCTGAAGGGCCTGTACTGTGCTCTACTGTTCTATAGATGTTGTAATTGTAACCACATCCTCTACTTCCTCTGGAAGCTCATTCCACATGTGTGTTAAAAATTTGTCATACATGTCTTTTTTAAAACTTTCTCTTCTCACCTTAAAAATATGCCCCCTTCTCATCAGTCTTTGCTGTTCTTGGCATCCAGCTGGCACCTCCAGCCTCCTCAAAGACTGATCACTGTTCTCATAGGCGGATCATCCAGAACTCAAAGCGGGTTTAAACCTTAGCCACTATGTCAACACTATTGTTGTACTACACCTCACCATCCCCCAACCTGCCTATACCTACCCAACCAGAATCTGACCTCAGGCATGACTAACACTCTATGAATCTATAATGAGAACATAAGAACTCCAAGCAGAAGGCAATTCAGCTCCTCAAGCCTCTCAGCCATTTCATACAGGTATGGCTGATTCAACTCAGCCTCAACTCTACACTGTTGTCCACATTCCATAACCTCTATTCATAAGACAAAGCCTTAAACTCTGGAAATAGTCTAGTGAACTTCCTCTGAACTGCTCTCAACTACATTCCTTCTCAAGGAAGAGGACCAAAATTGTATGCAATACTCCAAATGCAGTCTCACTAATACCTTGTGCTGTTGCAGCAGCACTTCTCTACTTTTACAACACATTGCCGTGACAATAAATGTACAGGATATGACCTCAGCCTTCAGACCATGTTCCAGTCTGCATCCTCCACATACATCCATGATGCAGCCTGATGCATCGATACTGACCTGCTTCTATTCACCTTGATTCACAGCATCTTGAAAGACCGGGTCCTAAATCTAAAATCTTGTGCTCTCTCCTCTGTCTAGATGGTTCACCCTAACCGTGTTACTGGGATAGTAGCAAGTTATTATTTAAGGTGCCTCAAGAGATCAGTGTAATACTTTTGATCTACCTATGCTGGAAAAAGATTACTGATTCTGCTGAACATAGTGAAAGATAAATAGATGTTTCACCTAATGACTGAATTACGCCTCCATCAAGCGTTTAAAGTAGGGCAGTCAGAGTTGTTCTTCAAGTACCATAATGAAATTGAAAGGAAAAGTTAGAAATAGATGTAGTCATTATTGGTTATTACTCAATTCATGACACCAGAGGGTTGCTGGGTTTGTTGCACTGATCTCACATTTGAATTCTCTTACTAAGTATATATCATTATTTCACAGCCAATTTGTAGGCGCTGAAGTTAAACCTTGCCAAACCATTTCCCTCTATCTCTTTCCATCCCTGTTCACGCAGACTGTACCATCTGTTTGAGATAAGCTGAAAGGAGCCTGTGTTGAAAAGGAAATGAGGTCACTGTTATATCCAACAATAAATACCCTTCTTTTGAATTGACACCTGAATTTTAGTGAATATTGGGTGTTTTGTAATCAAATGTAAATAAGATGTATTGAGAGTGAATTTCGTGAAGATTGATTCTGACAGTCACAGTTTGGTTGTGATGAAGGGTCTAGGCCCGAAACGTCAGCTTTCCTGCTCCTAACATTCTGCTTGTCCTGCTGTGTTCATCCAGCTCTACACTTTGTTATCTCTAGTCACAGTTTGGTTTTCAGTTGAAATCAGTTCACAGCATAATATGTACATAGCAACGAAAGAGCCCAGCACAGCAACAACCTGCCGTGTACTTAACCCAAATGTATTTTGTGCTATGTTTGGATTAAAAGTTTGGAGCAATTTTAGTTTCAGTACAGATACGGCACTGTTACTTTCAGGAGCAAGTACAGACTAAATAACGTTCACAATTTTCTCAATTATCTGACATGTCCAGCACTCATTCCTACATTTCTCAATGCTTATCTCTCTAGGTTAGCAAGATACAAGGAAGAAGTGCCATTGTGCTAACATCACTGGACTATTAATCCAGAAACCCAGGCTAAAGCTCTGGGAAAGTGAGCTCAGATCCCAAGCATAGCAGATAGAGAAATTTGAATTCACTGAAGAAGAAACTCTACAGTTAAAAGGTAGCCTAAAGGCAGCCATATAACAACTGCCAATTTTTGTAAAAGCTATTCAGTTCACTAAACTGGTCTGTTTTATTTGTGATTCCAGACTCTCAGAAATGTACTTCATTCTTAATTGCCGTCTGGACATCAACATGCTATGAATGATTTTTTGTATTAAAAAGCAGCATTGGTCCCATTGTCCCAGAAGCCTGTTTGTCCTCACTCTATCATTAACAGCTCTCACTTTCATCAAGGCAGTATTGTTTAAAACTACAACATGCATGAGTACTCCTGACGGATGGACATGCCCCGAGATGCTCTGCTGTAGTGAGATATGGCCCATTATGTTTAGGTATAGGCTTCAGATGCACTGAAAGGTACCACAAAATAGATTCTAATTCCAAAGTTTACATCAAGTTTGGTCTTATCCTATAGAGCTGTAGTATGTTCACATTTACATACTTCAAACTGACTGCTCAAATGATTAGCCGAGACTCTACTCTCCTTGGTACACAGTGTATCTGCTGGTCTGAGATTTAATAGTCTCAATGATCCTTGAGTCTGGTAACCATCATTGTATTGATCAAATATAGTAATGAGTGTTTCCTTTCCATTTTTACTTTCCTGGTCCCAACTGCCTTCTGAACTCTATGGGCATTTAATCTCTGCATCTCCATTCGCCTCATTTCCCCTGCCCAAACCACAGAATGGACTAAGTGCTCACCTCTTCTTCCTTGAATGAAGACCCAAAAAGTTTCCATCCACTGCCACTCTCCTTCACCTTGCTGAGCAGGTTCTCTTATTGAACTAATTTTTCTTCAACGTGACTCAATTCTGTCAAACCAGGGTTCCTACCGCACAGGAACTACAGACAAATTCAGGAACAGAGGTGATCAATCGGGGAAATATTGCCCCATAAATAGACTTGACATGCTCCTCCAGTCACCAGCAAATTCTCTTTTGCTCTCTCTATCTGTCTAACTCTCGTGTTCTCTCTCTCATTTGCTACAGTAGGGCCACTGTCATCAGGAAATGTGGGCAAGAAACCGACTGAAATTGGGACAGCAGAGAGGAGTGTGACAGCTGATGCCAAAGTGGGGCTGATGAAGCTGGAGGCCAGGAGCAGGGGAATGTGAAAGCACTGGTGATGCTGGGAAGTGTATGTTGAAGACTTTCCAGAAGTGAGGTATATTGTGAAGTGGCAGAGCGACAATACCAGCTGAGCAATGCCTTGATCCTCCACAACCTTATAATGCCATTGAAGGACCAATGGGCAGGCACATAGATAGGAACAACGGAAGATGCAAATCCACAGATATGGAGCAGCCTAAGGCCTCCACTCACGGCAGTAACAGCTCCAGGTCTGTACTTTAATATGCACAGTGCAGCCCCCTTGTAGATGCTGACTTTGCACGGTGTAAAAGACCTCAACAGATTTTCACTCAATCTGAGCAGCATTCAGTGCCCATTCTAGCCCAAAGGGGAAATTTGGTTTTGAAAACGAACATTCAGCAAATGGTCTCCAAAGCCTGGGAAATCAACAAATTCCTTTACTAAGGGTTAATATAGATTGGCCAGAACATCAAGCTGTGGCATTCTGAAGAATGGGCTTATTTATGATGGAGTAGTGGCCTTGATGACAAACTCTGATATTGTTATAGACTAGAAACAACTTAACATTAGAGCAGGTAGCCATGTTAACAAGACAGTTCGAGCAGAGCAGCATGAAACCAGAATGTGATTTGGGACAACTCTGAAGCTCAGTCTGAGCTGCAATCAGTGCCTAAGCCAACAAGAAGCTGTCACAGGTGAAGAAAAGGTAGGAGGCATTAGTATGAAATGCTCACATTGTCGTCCAAAGTGACAAAATGGGCAACAAGACATCCACCAGAGGGCTTCCAATCCTTGCCCTGTGAAAGAAATGGTCATTTCAGCATTTCTGCAGTTCAAGATCATTTCTTAAAGATAACTCAAATAGATCAATCCCTGAATGATGAGAATCCAACAACCTGAAACAGAAGAAAATGTGAAAAGTACCTGCTTTCTTGTTCAATAGGAAATAATGCATATTTCAATGGAGATTGATGATCTGGGTCAGACGGATTCATCGATAATCTTAAAATTCAATTTATGATACCAAATTTTTGTCTCGGCTCAGGAGCAACTGTTACTATGCTATCTAACATCTTACAATGCCTTGACATTGTATGTCTTCATCCATCAAATTCTGAACCAAGGGTCTTGGAGGAAAGTTGAAGATCATCAGTTGCAACATTTACCCACAGCAGTAAAGTTCTTCATGAATTTATTTACATCTTGAAGAATCAGAACAGGTCCTTATTGATTTGGCAGGTTGGTATATAACTAAGTCTCCTACAAGTGAGAAAAGACACTCCAGGCAAGATGGTGGTATGTTCTATTTTGTGAGCAATCACCTCTGGCCCTCCTGGAACATGAGTTCCAAGAAAGAATGACATTTTGTCAAGGTTTATCTTAGCTTTTCCAACAACTGATGCTTCGTACGAAGAAGATAAGATATACTGTCTACAAGGTACAAGTCTGAAGTGTGATGGAATACTCCCCATTTACCTGGATGAGTACAACTCCAACAACACTTGGAAAGCTTAACACCATTCTGGACAAAGAAGACCACTTGATTAGAATTACATTTGCAAATAGCCACTCCCTCCACCAGTGACCCTCAGGAGCAGCAGATATCTTCAAGGTGCGCTGCAAACATTCACCAGAGAACCTCCGACACCACCTTCGAAATCAATGATCGCTTCCATCTAGAACGACAAGGGCAACAGATACATGGGAACACCACCCCCTGCAAGTTCCCTTCCAAGCCACCCACTGACCTGACTTGGAAATATATTGCCATTCCTTAAAGTAATCGAAGACAGAGGATGGGAGAATGTTGTGACGGTAAGAGCTGCTCCTTTTTGAGAGATTTTCAATGTTGGAGCTGGTTTTCTGGAATTCTAGGAAAAGTAATTACTGTTTTATAAGCTGTTGCATTGTTTGGAACTTTGGGAGGGAGAAAAGATCAAAAAATGGCATTTTTAAAAGGAGGATGACAGAAAAAGGCTCAATTGGGGAAAGAAATGCACACTGAGCTCTGATCCAGCAGTAACCTGCACAGCTCTGGCCTTTGCTGTCTGTTTTGAAGTATCTCTGAACATTGGAGTCTGTTTAAGAAAAATAAACAAAGAGTGAAATTCACAGATGACCTTGAAGAAGCCTGTGCCTGGGAGCTCACCACAGGGGAGCAGCTAAGTGGCTTTTTAAACTGTAACAATACTGTTTTTCTTTTGTAAATGTACAATAGTGAATAGAGTGTTTTATTTTAATTATACATTGTTATTGAGATCTGTCTTTTGATTAAACTTTAAAAATATAAAAACATAGGTACTAAGTTAGCCTGATTGGAATGAGCTGCCAGAGGAAGAGCTGGAGGCTGGTACAATATCAAAATTTAAAAGGCATCTGGTTGGGTATATGAATAGGTAGGTTATTGAAAGATATGGGTCAAATGCTGGCAAATGAGACTAGATTTATTCAGGATATCTGGTTAGCATGGACAAATTAGACTGAAGGCCCTGTTTCCGTGCTGTATATCTCCATGATACTCAGCGTAACCAGGCCAAAATCCTGGATTCCATCCCTAGCAACATTGTGGATCAAGCCACAACAGATGGACTGTAGCAGTTCAAGAAGGGAGCACAGAAACGCTTCTTCAGGGCCACATGGAATGGGTGACTAATGCTGGCCAGCCACCAACGCCCATGTCCCGGAAATACATTTTTAAAAAAGTGTCCCAGCTTTTGCGAGAGTTTGATCAGCCTCGTGATACTCCTAAGCTTGAAGAGGATGAACCTGTCTTTGTACAGGAGACACAAGCAGTGGGCGAACCAGGGAACATCTCATAATTATGAGTGATAATGGGAACTGCAGATGCTGAAGAATCCAAGATAACAAAGTTTGGAGCTGGATGAACACAGCAGGCCAAGCAGCATCCCAGGAGCACAAAAGCTGACGTTTCGGGCCTAGACCCTTCATCAGAGGGTGAAGGGTCTCTGATGAAGGGTCTAGGCCCGAAACGTCAGCTTTTGTGCTCCTGAGATGCTGCTTGGCCTGCTGTGTTCATCCAGCTCCACATGCCATAATTATGGCCAGTTTAGGCATTTCAAAAAGAAAATCCTGTTGTACTTGCCTCACTAGTCATTGCTGAATGCATTAAGATTCCCCTGATATTCTTCCAGACCAGGTAAGCAGAATTCTTCACCTACTCCTGTGGTAATACCGAACAGTTTTTCAAAGGAGTGCAGATTTTTAACTATTGATGGTAAAAGAAAATTGGTGGCACACAATCAAAGAATGTAGAAAGAATGTAGATGGTATAACAGGCAATTAGGAAGGCAAATGGCATGTTGGCCTTTCGTGCAAATGAATTACACTACAGGATTTGTTCCATTTCTTCAGGACTTTGGTGAGATCACATCTAGAGCACTGTGTGCGCGAGTTATGGTTTCCACATTTATGAAAGGATACACTTGCATTGGAGCAAAGGTTCATTAAATTGATCCCTGGAATTAAGTAGATTCCTATGTTGAGAGGATTCACTGAAGCCCAAATTTGGAGGCCCAGTTCAAAATAAAGAGTGAGATCACAGGAAAACCATAAGTTCATTGGTTGGTAATAGTTACTAGTTTTACAATCTTTTATAGGTTACTTTGAGACTGAAGGTAAGTATGGGAGATATTTACAAGTTACAAAATAAAAGATCAGTAGGATTTTTTTAAAAAATCAAATTAAAAACGAAGTAAATAAAATAGAGATTCAGGACCAGGCAATGTGCTGTAACAGCATGATGTGGGAGCTGATGGTTCATAGTGACTGGATTCGTAGCAAGTGTTGGTTGTGTGAGGATCTCCAGCTCGGATTTGATGAGCTGGAATCAGAGCTTCAAACACTGCGACAGATCAGGCAGGGGGAGAGTTACTAGAACACTATTTCAGGAGGCACTCACACCCCTTCGCTTATCTATCTCAAATTCAGTCAATCATCACGTCCAGGAGGGTGTGACTATGAGTGAGGCAGGTAGCAGCATCCAGGAAGTAGTGGTAAGGGAGTCTCAGCCCATGAGCTTATTTAACAGATCTGAGATATTTACTCCCTGTGTGTATGAAGCCGAGGGCTGTAGAGAGGATGAACAAACTGACTGTAACACCGCGCTTTAAAGAGCCATTCAAGAGGGAGGAGAAAAGAGAAATGTAGATGTAATTGGGGATAGTATAGTCAAGGGAATAGACACTGTTCTGTGTGGCCAGGATTGAGGGTCCTATCAGCTGTGTTGCCGGCCTGGTGCCTGGGTTCGGGATATCTTAGCTGGCCTGCAGAAGTAAGAAAGCAGAAACAAAAGGATAAGAATCTCTGGATTACGACCTAAACCACAAGCTAAGTGGCACAGGGTCAACAAGATAAAAGGGGTATAAAGGTGTATCGGGGAGGAAGGCCTGTTAATGCAGAGACCCAGATAATGTCCTGGGGACCTGGGTTCGAATCCCACCATGGCAAATAGTGGAATTTGAATTCAATAAATATCTGCAATTAAGAGTCTACTGATAACCATGAATTCGTTGTAGATTGTCAGGAAAACCTATCTGGTTCATTAATGTCCTTTAGGGAAGGAAACTGCAATCCTTACATGTGACTCACAGCAATGTGGTTGATTCTTAACTGCTGCCTGGGCAGTTAGGGATGGACAAAAAGTATTGTCTAGCCAGCGATGTCCTCATTCCGTGAATGGTTTTTTTTTAAAATGCATGGCTTAAAGATTGGTGTGGGAGAAATGGGTTTGAGTTGACAGACATTGGCACCAGTACTGGGGAAGGAGGGAGCTGTTCTATGGGACAGGTCCACCTGAATCATGCTGGGACCACAGTCCTGATAAATCACATAACTAGAGCTGTGGATAAAGTTTAAACTAAACAGAGGTTGGGGCTAGGGAGCTGCTGCAGCATATGGAAAATTATGGGTCCAGAACAAGTAATAGGACAGAGAGTATGGAAAGGCTCAGGAATCTAACTTGTGGAACTGTAGCTGAGGGGACAACTATAAGAAGGGGAGCAGTTAACGCAGGTCCGAGAGTGTTGTTTTTATTTACATGCAGTATACAAGACAAGGGTAAGTGAGCTTGTAGCGTAAATTGAAATTGGCAAGTATGATGTTGGTGGGTCTCCTAGAGACATAGCTGCAAGAGCTGGGAGCTAAATATCCAAGGATGCATGCCCAATCCAAAGGACAGCGAGTGTGGGATAACAAAGTGTGGAGCTGGATGAACACAGCAGGCCAAGCAGCACCTCAGGAGCACAAAAGCTGACGTTTCGGGCCTAGACCCTTCATCAGAGAGAGGGTATGAGGTTGCTTTATTTGTAAGAATTGAAACTAAATTAATAGCCAGAAGTGACATAGATTCAGAAGGCGTAGAATCTGTGTAGGTAGTGTTGAGGAAGCTCAAAGAGAAAAGTCTCTGGTGGAGTTGTGTACAGGCCTCCTAATAGTAGTTGGAATGTGGGACAAAAAATAAATCAGGAGATAGAAATGGCATGTAAGAAAGGCACCATTACAATAATCTGGCAAATCAATATGTACGTGGATTGAGAAAATCAATTTGTGAGTGGATCCCAAGAAAAAATTTGTGGAATGTCCATGCGATTTTTTTTTTGGAGCAGCTAATGGTAGACCCCACAAGAAAATGGGCAATTCTGGAGTTGGTGATGTGTAATGAGGCAAACTTGATTGGGGAACATAAGGTGAAGGAAGTCCTGGGAGGGCTGTGGCCATAATATGATAGAATTCACTCTGCAGTTTGAGAGGGAGAAGCTGGAATCAGACGTAACGGTATTACAATTGATTAAAGGTAACTACAGGGGGTTCTGCTATAATACAATAGTTGAGTTCCTGTGAAACATTGCGTTATAGAAAATTGTGCTATAGAAATATCGGGGTCTATGGAAAAAGTGGGGTTGGGGCAGACCACCAAAAAAAATCACTCAAAATGATTCAAAAGCTTAACACAAAGGATAGCACGGTTTAAATAAGTGTTTAATTCATAGCTAATAATGAAATAAAAGTAAATTTAATACCTACCCTTGAATAAATGTCAAGATGACTTGATGGGGAGGAGGTTTTGAAATTGCTCTGTAGTTAATGCGAGAGCTGAGGGTCATCATTATCATCTTGGTGCATTTTCCATTTTGAGGAGAATCTTGAAATCCAAAACATCAACAATAAGGTCACTGTTGGAATCGTGTTATAGTCAATACAAGTTCACATTTTAGAAATTGTGTTCCCCTATTCTTCAGTCATAATAGCCAATTTGTGTTGCTGGAACACACATTATAGCAGAACCCCCATACAAAGACATAAGGGAGGAGTTGATTTAAAGGGGAGCAGGGATGGTGGTGGAACAGCAATAGCAGGAGTTTCTGGGCGTAATTTCAAAGGCACAGCAGAAATTTATCTCGAGGAAGAGAAGGAGAGGATGAGGCAACCATGGCTGACAAGGGAAGTCAGGGACAGCACAAAAGCCAGGAAAAGTATACAATGTGGTGGAGATTAGTAAGAAACCAAGGGATTGGGAAGCCTTCAAAAACCAACAGAGGATAACTAAAGACAACAATGAGCGGGCATGAGGGAAGATGAAATGTGATGTAAGCTTGCTAGTAATATAAAAGAAACATGCAAAGGAAAAGGTGCTGGGGAAGCTGATCGGTCTGAAGGTGGATAAGTTACCTGGCCCAGATGGACTACACCCCAGGGATCCGAAGGAGAAAGCTGAGGAGATCGTAAAGGCATTGGTGGAAACATTTTTCAGGCATGACTGGAATCAGGGAGGTTCCCAAAAGATTGAAAAATGGCTAATGGAACTCACCTTTTTAGAAAGGGGGGGGGGCAAGCAGAGGATGAGAAACTGTAGACCAGTTAGTCTGACCTCAGCCTTTGGTAAAATTTTAGAGTCCATTATTAAGATGCGTATGTAAAAATACACGGTAAGATTTGGCTGAGTCTGCACAGCTTTGACAAGGGCAGGTCATACTTGACAGATCTGTTAGAATTTTGGAGGAGGTGACGAGCAAGTTAAACAAAGGAGAGCCAGATGACGTCATAGAACATAGAACATAGAACAGTACAGCACAGAACAGGCCCTTCAGCCCACGATGTTGTGCCGACCATTGATCCTCATGTATGCACCCTCAAATTTCTGTGACCATATGCATGTCCAGCAGTCTCTTAAATGTCCCCAATGACCTTGCTTCCACAACTGCTGCTGGCAACGCATTCCATGCTCTCACAACTCTCTGTGTAAAGAACCCGCCTCTGAAATCCCCTCTATACTTTCCTCCAACCAGCTTAAAACTATGACCCCTCGTGTTAGCCTTTTCTGCCCTGGGAAATAGTCTCTGGCTATCAACTCTATCTATGCCTCTCATTATCTTGGATACCTCAATTAGGTCCCCTCTCCTCCTCCTTTTCTCCAATGAAAAAAGTCCGAGCTCAGTCAACCTCTCTTCATTAGATAAGCCCTCCAGTCCAGGCAGCATCCTGGTAAACCTCCTCTGAACCTTCTCCAAAGCATCCACATCTTTCCTATAATAGGGCGACCAGAACTGGACGCAATATTCCAAGTGCGGTCTAACGAAAGTTTTATAGAGCTGCAACAAGATCTCACGACTCAAACTCAATCCCCCTGTTAATGAAAGCCAAAACACCATATGCTTTCTTAACA
This sequence comes from Stegostoma tigrinum, assembly GCF_030684315.1. Lineage (NCBI taxonomy): Eukaryota > Metazoa > Chordata > Chondrichthyes > Orectolobiformes > Stegostomatidae > Stegostoma > Stegostoma tigrinum. Next base: position 35,676,486 of record NC_081375.1, read on the forward strand.
ACCCTGTCCACTTGGGTGGCCATTTTAAGGGATCTATGTATCTGCACATCAAGATCCCTCTGTTCCTCCACACTGCCAAGAATCCTATCCTTAATCCTGTACTCAGCTTTCAAATTTGACCTTCCAAAATGCATCACCTCGCATTTATCCAGGTTGAACTCCATCTGCCACCTCTCAGCCCATCTCTGCATCCTGTCAATGTCCCGCTGCAGCCTACAACAGCGCTCTATACTGTCAACGACACCTCCAACCTTCGTGTCGTCTGCAAACTTGCTGACCCATCCTTCAATCCCCTCATCCAAGTCATTAATAAAAATTACAAACAGTAGAGGCCCAAGGACAGAGCCCTGTGGAACACCACTCACCACTGACTTCCAGGCAGAATATTTTCCTTCTACTACCACTCGCTGCCTTCTGTTGGCCAGCCAATTCTGTATCCAGACAGCTAAGTTCCCCTGTATCCCATTCCTCCTGACCTTCTGAATGAGCCTACCATGGGAACCTTATCAAATGTCTTGCTGAAGTCCATATACACCACATCCACAGCTCGACCCTCATCAACCTTTCTAGTCACATCCTCAAAGAACTCGATAAGGTTTGTGAGGCATGACCTGCCCCTCACAAAGCCGTGTTGACTGCATTTAATCAAGCCATGCTCTTCCAGATGGTCATAAATCCTATCCCTCAGAATCCTTTCTAACACCTTGCAGACAATAGACGTGAGACTTACTGGTCTATAATTGCCGGGGATTTCCCTATTTCCTTTCTTGAAGAGAGGAATTACATTTGCCTCTCTCCAGTCCTCAGGTACAACTCCAGTGGAGAGCGAGGATGCAAAGATCTTCGCGAGTAGCGAAGCAATTGCATTTCTTGTTTCCCAAAGCAGCCGAGGACAAATCTGGTCCGGGCCTGGCGACTTGTCAATCTTAATGTTTGACAAAATTTTCAGCACATCAGCTTCCTCTATCTCTATCCATTCCAGCATGCACACCTGCTCTTCAAAGGTTTCATTCACTACAAAGTTCATTTCTTTCTTAAAGACAGAAGCAAAAAACTCATTTAGGGCTTCCCTTACCTCCTCAGACTCCACACACAAGTTCCCTATGCTATCCCTGATTGGCCCTACTCTTTCTTTGACCATTCTCTTATTCCTCACATAAGTGGAAAATGCCTTTGTGTTCTCCCTAATCTGTTCTGCCAAGCCTCTCTCGTGCCCCCTCCTGGCTCTCCTCAGACCATTTTTGAGCTCTTTCCTCGTCTTCCTGTAATCCTCTAGAGTTGAGCTTGACCCTAGCTTCCTCCACCTTATGTAAGCTACCTTCTTCCTTTTGACGAGAAGCTCCACCGCTCTCCTCATCCAAGGTTCCTTTATCTTACCTTGCCTGCCTCAGAGGGACATATTTATTCATCACTCGCAACAACTGTTCCTTAAACAGTCTCCACATGTCTATAGTGCCTTTACCATGGAACAATTGCTCCCAGTCCATGCTTCCTAACTAATGTCTAATTGCATCATAGTTTCCTCTTCCCCAATTAAATATCCTCCCATTTTGCCTAATTCTCTCCTTCTCCAGAGCTCTGTAGAATGTGAGGCAGTTATGGTCACTATCACCAAAATGCTCTCCCACCGCAAGATCTGATACCTGCCCCGGCTCATTTCCGAGCACCAAATCTAGAATGGCCTCTCCCCTCGTCGGCCTGTCAATGTACTGAGTTAGGAAACCCTCCAGAACACACCTTACAAAAACAGCTGCATTCAAATCTTCTGCTCGAAGGAGGTTCCAATCAATATTGGGAAAGTTAAAGTCACCCATTACAACAACCCTACTGTGTCCACACTTTTCCAAAATCTGCCGACCTATGCTTTCTTCAATCTCCCTGCTGCTATTGGGGGGCCTGTAGTAAACCCCTAACGAGGTGACTGCTCCCTTGCTGTTCCCAATTTCCACCTATACTGACTCAGTAGGCAGATCTTCCTCGACAATGGAAGCTTCTGTCGCTGTGATACCCTCTCTGATTAGTAGGGCTACACCCCCTCCTCTTTTTCCCCCCTCCCTATTCTTTTTAAATGCTCTAAACCCTGGAACATCCAGCAACCATTCCTGCCCCTGAGAAACCCATGTCTCTGTTATGGCTACAACATCATAGCACCAGGTACTGATCCATGCTCTAAGTTCATCACTTTTATTCCTGATACTCCTTGCGTTAAAGCAAACACACTTTAACTGATCCTAAGCGGTAAACGGAATACAGTGTGGGAAGTGAGAGATTATGCACTTTGGTTGGAATAGAATCATAGTATCCCTTCAATGGGGAAAGAGGCCATTTGGCCCTTCACACTTACATTGACCCTTCAAACAGCAACCCCCCAGCCCCACAACCTGCTCCCTATAACCCCACTTTTACCATGGCTAATCCATTGACTGGACACTACAAACAATTTAGCACGGCCAATACTCCTCAACTGCACGTCTTTGGACTGTGAAAAGAAACTGGAGCAATCAGAGCAAACCCACACAGACACAGGGAGAATGTGCTGCTTAGACTGCTACCCAAGGCTGGAATTGAACGCAGTCCCATGTGCTGTGAAGCAGTGCGAAGCACCGAGGCACTACACCACTCAGAGGTGTAAGCTATTTTCTAAATGAGGAAAGGCTTTCAAATCTGAAGCACAAAGCAACGTAGGAGTCCTGGCTCTGGATTCTCTTAACATTAATATGCAGGTTCATTGGACAGTTAGGAAGGCAAGTGCAATGCCAGCATTCTGTCCACCACTCTCCAGTGGTTAGGGTCATAACTGACACATAGGAAGATGGTCGTGGACAGCCCTGCAGAAGTTCCTCAGGGTAATGTCTTAGGCCCATCCATCTTCAGCTGCTCATCAATGAAATTGCCTCCATCAAAAGGTCAGAAGTGGAGACGTTTGCCAATGATTGCATAGTGTTCATCACTCCTCAGATATTGAAGTAGCCCGTGTCCAAATGCACCAAGATCTAACCAATGTCTGGTCTTGGCCTGAGATGTGGCAAATAACATTGATGCCACACAAATGCCAGGCTATGACCATCACCAATAAGAGATTATCTAACCACTGCCTCTTGACTTTCAATGGTGTTACCATCACTGAATCCCCCACTATCAACATCCTGGGAGTTATCATTGATCAGAAAGTCAACTGGACTCACCATGTAAACACAGTAGCTACAAGAGCAGGCCAGAAGCTAGGAACACTGCGGCGAGCAACTCACTTCCTGACTCCTCATAGCGTGTCTGCCATCTACAAGGCACAAATCAGGAGTGTGATGGAATACTCCCACTTGCCTGGATGAGTGCAGCCACATCAGCAATCAAGAAGCTTGATACCATCCAAGACAAAGTAGCCCGCTTGATTGGCACCACATCCACAGACATCCACTCCCTCCACCACCAACACTCAGTAGCCGCGGCGTGTACTATCTACAAAATACGCTGCAGGAATTCACCAAAGATGGTCAGACAGCATCTTCCAAATCCACGACATTGCCATCTAGAAAGACAAGGGCATCAGACATTTGGGAACACCACCATCTTCAAGTTTCCCTTGAAACCACTCACCATCCTGACTTGGAAATATATCACTATTCCTTCACTGTTACTGGGTCAACATCCTGGAATTCCCTGCCTAATGGCCTTGTGGGCCAACCCTCAGGTGGAGGACTGTAGCGGCTCAAGAAGGCAGCTCACCACCACCTTCTCAAGGACAACTAGGGATGGGCAATAAATGCTGGCCAGCCAGCGACGCCCACATCCCGCAAAAATGAATAAACAAATAAATAAATTCACTCTGAGAGGGCTGGAATACAAAAGCAGGGGTTTACTGCTGAGGCTGTATTAGCCTCTGTTCAGACCACATTTGGAATGTTGTGAGTAGTTTTGGGCCAGCATTTAAGGACGGATGTGTTGGCATTGGAGGAGTCCTGAGGACGTTTGTAAGAATGATCCCAGGGATGAAGGACTTGTCAAATGAGGAGTGGTTAAGGACTCTGGGTCTGTACTTGATGGAGTTCAGAAGGAAGAAAGGGATTTGATTGAAACCTATAGAATACTGAGAGGCCGGAATAGAATGGACTTCAAAAAGGTATTTCCATTGCGCCGATTGTGCAGCTGCTCCTGGAATTGCAGGCTTACTTATTACAGTTATTATATTTAAAAGACATTTGGATAAGTCAATGAACAGGAAAGGTTTGGAAGGATGCAGACCAGGAGCAGGCAGGTGGGGCTAGTGTAGTTTGGATTATGCTCAGCGTTGTCTTGCTGGACTGAAGGATCTGTTTCCATGCTGTATGACACTGTCACTCAATCAGTAGAAGAACAAGGGTACAGCCTCCTAGTGAAGGGATGATTTTTTAGAACTGAGATGATGAGGAATTGCTTCAGCCAGAGGGTGGTGAATCTGTGGAACTCATTGCCACAGAGGACTGTGGAGACCAAGTCATTGAATGTATTTAACACAGAGATAGATAGATTGCTAGGTTCTTGATTCATAAGGGGATCAAAGTGCATCATGACCTCTGTGTTCCTAGTAATTCTTCCCTTTTTTATCCCCAAGCTAGAATTTTGGGAAGTCAATTACTGCTCTAATTGCTGTTCAATGAAACTTCATGCTAAAAAGTTAGGAAAATTCAGTTTTTGAAGGGGCTCCAATTTCCAACACCATTTAAGCCCAGCTCTCACCCCAGGTCCCACACCTTGTTCATTGTTTTCCTGGCCTCTTGCTTGGTGTTCTCATCATCTCTCCCTGCTCCCCAGGCTCTCTCCGGACCCTGTCACTGGGTGGCCAGGCTCACTTCCCTGCCTCCCTATGATCCAAACTCAGTGTTTCCACTCGCCCCATGTCTGCTCCCCAGTCTCTGCTTGGCTTGCTTCCCAGACTCCATCTGGCTCAATTCCCTGCCTTTCAATGGGCTTTGATTGGTCTCTCTCTGATTCAATCTGGTTCACTTCCACCTTCTGTACTATTCTTTGATCTTGAGCTGGTTGCCGATATTGACCAGCCTCAGTAACAGTCAAAGCTGTCCAGCAGCCTAGTAAATTACTGGCTCGTTGCTTTGCCAATAGACCAGAGGCCATGAGAAAATGGGCCGAGAGGGTTCTGGGCTGGAAATGGCACCTGGTGATGCTGACATTTTACACAAAGTGAGCACCGGTGTTAGTGCCATTGTCTCAACCATATTTCTGCCCAGCTCTTAATTCGTGAACAGTTCAAAATGTGGAGGTGTTGTCTGTGTAATTTGTCTTTTGTGCATCAAAAAAAAAGAAGTGGAACAAAAATATGCATGCACAGCAATTGGATTTTCACTTTGGAAACTATTCATTTCCAACCAGTGAAATTTAAACTGTCACAACTTAAACTGATGTGCCATCGCATCCTGCCAGGCAACTTGATATAGAAAAATGCATTGATATTCAACACAACAGCGCCAAAAGTAATGTCTATCATTTAAAATGACACTCGTATAATGCAGGAAAATTGCCAATTTAGCCTGTCAGACCCCAATATAAAACTTAACTACTCCTGATAAATCACAGAATCAGGATGGAAATGATTTCTAGTTCTAGGATTCCCAGCTATTGTGATTGCTCCCAGAACATGAACCTTATTCCAGACAAAGGCAGGTTATGTACCGTTGCATTTCCACCTGAAGTTTTAGCTCATCAAGATTTCTAATCAATGTTTTCTCCTCTTATCCTTCTTTCATTGCCCTTCATTGTTACTCCTCAGCGAAGAGTGGGAGGGGCGTCAACCATATGGGGTGGCTTGACAGAAAACATGTCTTGCTTATGAATTGCGGAGGCTTGTGTTGTATTCACACTTAAACAGTTAGCTTGATTTCTGCAACCTGTTTGCTCATTTTACACCATCAAGACCAAACTCATGAAATGCTTCCTTTTTTTAAATCAATGTTCAACGTCCAGGAGCTATTTGCCTGGGCTGATGCTTGCTTCATTTTGTGATGACTCAGTTCTGTGGTTAGGATTATGGTTAACTTGTTTTTCCCTTGGGTTCTGCTACACACTTACATGCGTTGTGTGTCAACAACAGAGGCATGTGTTTTGAGGTACCACAAAGTAGCTTTGTATCAGCTAAATAACCACTAAACCCAGGAGCTTACTCCTATCCTCTGATAGCTTGATCAGACAAGGGTACAGTTTAGCATTGATCCCATTGGCCCACTTGAAGCTCTCTGGTAAAAGCCGATTAGTTTCTTCAAGAATATCACGATATGTTGAATGAGCAGATAAAATGTACTGAGTGATTCCAACAGCAGCAGGTTCATGCCTGTTTGCTAATCCAGATGTAAACTGCCTTAGTCTTGGAATATTTGAGAGATGTTGAGGGTGTTGGGAAGGTTGGATATAAGTCTTAATTGATTTTCTGTTTTTGACCAACCTAGTTGTCAGCACTCTTCACTGTGCTGCAATTCCAGCAATTTAGTGGATCAATCCAGAATAATTATACGCAAATCTAAACTGGCAATAAATTTGATCAACACAAATGTTTATCAAACATTTGGCAGGTTTTGTTTCTGTAGGTCCAATCATAATTAATCTTTTTTAATTCATTCACGAGATGAGGCCATAACTGGCTCGGCCAGCATTTATTTCCCATCCCTAACTGCCAAGAGGGCATTAAGAATCAACCACATAGCTGTGGGCCTGGAGTTACATGCAGACCAGACTAGGTAAGGATGGCAGTTTCCTTCCCTAAAGGACATTAGTGAACCAGATGGGCTTTCCTAACAATCAACAATGGATTCATGGTCATCATGAGACTATTAATTCCAGATTTTATTTTAATTGAATTCAAATTCTACCATCTACTGTGGTGGGATTTGAATCAGGCCCACAGAATATTATTTGTGTCTCTGAATTAACAGCAATAATATCATTAGGCCATCAGCTCCCCGATGAAAAATCTTGCTATTTTTCATTCAGTTGAGCATCTTCAGGTATTTCTCAAGCCTCTCAGACAAGGCGTATTTCCATTGGAGTTTAGAAGACTGAGGAGTGACTTGAATGAAGCTTATAAGATCCTGAATGGTCTTGGCAAGATGGATGTGGAGAGGATGTTGTTTCCAGCCTATCTATTCAGAACTCAGGGCACTGTTTTAAAACTAAGCTTGCCCTTTGAGGACAGAAATGAGACCTTTCTTTGTTCCCCGAATGTTGTGCAACTTTGAAACTGTCTGCCTCAGAAGGCAGTGGAGGTGAAGTCTTTATATATTCTCAGGGCAAGAAACAAATGGCTGTCAGAGTAGATCAGAATGTGGAAGTCAAAATACAAAAAGAATTGGCCCAGAGCAGGCTTGAAGAGCTAAATAATCTCCTATTTCATATGTTTGTGCATTCTCAATGTAATTGATCTGTGTTCTTTGATGGAGCAATAGGTTCACCTGCTGATTTCTGCACTCTGTTTATTGGGGATGGGGGGATTTAATCTCTGCATTAGACTATGTCTTCTTGCCTTCATTGTCTAAAAGAAGATGTAGGAGTTCAATCTATGGAATCCATATTTGATAGTTCCACAAAGCACTGTTATGTTTACTTCTCCAATGAGTTGGCCAATGTATTTCCAAGCTTACAGTAACCCATCTGAACTTTTAAAAAAATACTATAAAGCTATGTGCTGCTAACAATACACTAAGAGTGACACATAATTTCACTTTTATGTACTTGGACAATTCTGTCCTTAATTTTAAAAGTTCCAAAACATGAATGTTTAGACATCATCCACATTTGCCTTGTGAGATATTTGGGAAATGATGGAATGGTCGTAAGCCTTTCAACTGAAAAGACCTGGTGCACTATTTACCTTGAGAGTTACGGCCATGCATCTCTTAAAGACCTGGGGATCTACTGGAGGTGAGTATTCAGCAACTAAGGAATTCAATTCATGGTCCTTATGCCTACCAGTGTTACTTGAACGTCTGTCTCGCTCAGCCAGGGTGGATATGTATTGTTTTAGATCATTTTGAAAAGATTTTTCACTTTGATCTGTTTCCATCATTAGCGTTTACATCAAGAATTCTTTGGTGAATTTCTTACACTCTGTTTTACCTTTCCTTACTACTTCATTTACTTAAACTACGATAATAATTCCAGACATATTGTGATTACAAAAAGAAGCATCTCACCAAGCCTGTCAATGATATGATTATTTTGTACATCAAAATCCAGTTGCAGGTACTTGTGTGGTCTTGTATGATAACATATTTATTGTCACTGTTCAATTGATGATATGGACATTTCATTTTATTGTTAACAACAACAGATGCCATAAATCATAGTTAAATAAAAATCCAGCCTGAAAATTTTGGCAGTAATTATTGCTAATTCGGTGTGTTTTGGCAGCATTAAATTTCATGTAATCTAACGAATATTGTAATGATCCACTAGATGTCGCAGTTGCGCTATTAGCTTATATCGGCTTTTGATTAAAATTGCTATAAATGTTAACATTTTAAAATACAAATGTTATCACAGTATTTCAATTAAATATTTCATTAATGTTTGGAATATTCCTGATTCAAAGAACAAAGAAACTTACAGCAAGGAACAGGCCCTTCGATCTTCAAAGCCTACGCCAATCCAGATCCTCTATCTAAACCTGTCACCTATTTTCCAAGGATCTGTATCCCTCTGCTCCCTGCCCATTCGTGTATCTGTCTAGATACATCTTAAATGACGCTATCGTGCCCGAATCTATCACCTCTGCTGGCAACGCCTTCCAGGCACCCACTACCCTCTACCTAAAGAACTTTCCACGCATATCTCCCTTAAAGTTTTTCCCTCTCACCTTGAAATCATGATCCCTCATAATTGAGTCCCCCACCTTGGGAAAAAGCTTCTTGCTATCCACCCTGTTTATACCTCTCATGATTTTGTAGACCTCAATCAAGTCCCCCCTCAACCTCCATCTTTCTAGTGTAAATAATCGTAATCTACTCAACCTCTCTTCATAGCTACAGCCCTCTCTGCCAGGCAACATCCTGGTGAACCTCCTCTGCACCCTCTCCAAAGCATCCACATCCTTTTGGTAATGTGGCGACCAGAACTGTACACAGTATTCCAAATGTGGTTGAATCAAAGTCCTATACAACTGTAACATGACCTGCCACTGCCCAAATATATCAGTTCACTCACCTTCCCAGAGTGCAATTCGACCGCTCACAATCAGCTCCGCTGCCAAAATCAAGAACTTACATCTCGGCAGCCCCCTAGTGCTCGCTCTCACCGCTCCCGCTGCTGCTGCTGCAAAAGTGGATTCAAATCTTGTCATTTTGAAAAGACAAGAAGCTAACATCTAGGTTTCTTTTTTAAGCCAGAGTGCTGAGATATGTTATGAACAGCCTCTGTGGTAGACGAGACTTGAATCTGGACGTTCTGGGCCTGAGGTAGGAGCACTGCCATTATGACAGGTATTGATTTCACTAAAATAATGCCACCTAATCTGGTTAGCACCCACCAATCAGCTTTTCAATTAGTACTTTGATGATTTGTAAAAAACAAAGAAACAGATGAATCCCGGCAAGAAAATCTGAGGCTGATTTTGCAATTACGTCCATGGGAAAATCAGAAGGCTATCAGATTCCCCCACACCCCAAGCCTCAATATTCATTCATTACATTTCATCTTTGCAGGTTTCTTATGCTTGCTCAGGCCCAGGTTTGCCACAAAGAGCTGGTGGTCCTTTCAAATGATGATGAACTTGATCGGGCAAGGATCCACACTCAGAATCCTTTTAGAAAGTGATATTGGTTCTGGCTGACCAGGAAACATCCCCACTCTTGCCAGCTGCCGTTGGTACATCAGAAAGACTTGCAATCAACCTCTTCAGCTATGCTACAGTGGCGCAGAAGCCCTGAAGTGGGTCTTCTGTCCCTGAGGCACGGACACAGACGCTGGAGCACAGGCTTTCTATTGCCACCCAGTGTAATGATTCCAGTTGTGTTGGATTAAGCTGCTACACACTCTTTGAACTGTGCTGATCTGTCACTGCGCTGGTCGATTCAAATATGTCGTCAACGTCAAAGGGTTGGATTTTAACAAAGTAAAATCACGAGTGTGTCTTGGAGGTTGTAATTGGCAGCACGCCCACTTGGAGGGTTGTCGCAATTGAGTCCAATTGTGCCCTAAACAAAAAAAAACAGCTGCAGAGATAGTAGGAACTGGTGATGCTGGAGAATCTGAGATAACAAGGTGTAGAGCTGGATGAACACAGCAGGCCAAGCAGCATCAGAGGAGCAGGAGAACTGACATTTTGGGTCGGGATCCTTCTTCAGAAATGGAGGACGGGAAGGAGATTCTGAAATAGATAGAGAGACGGGGGAGGCGGATAGAAAATGGATAAAGGAGAAGATAGGGCAAGAGGAGACAGACAGGTCAAAGATGCAGGGTTGGAGCCAGTGAAGGTGAATGTAAGTAGGGAATTAGGGAGGGGATTGGTCGGTCCAGGGAGGACGGACAGGTCAAGGAGGCGGGATGCGGTTAGTGGGTAGGAGATGGGGGTGGGTCTTGAGGTGTAGGAACCATCGAGGCTGGAAATCTGAAACAAAAACAGAAATTGCAGGAGAAACTCAGCAGGTCTGGGAGCATCTGTGGAGAGAAAGCAGTGTTAATATTTCAGGTCCAGTGACCCTTCTTTAGAACTACCAAATACTACCAGACCAGTTGATTTTTTTTCCAGTGATTTCTGTTATGTTCCAATCCTGTATTATCCTGGTACAGTGTAGTGTACAGTGCAGTTTCCAAAAATATTGTTAGGAAACAATTAGGACACATGTTTTCCTTCTTTCTTGCCAAGTGGGATTAAGTGCCTAACTCTAAAACCTACTGTGCTACCATCTCAATTGAAAGGAGTGATCTTACACTTCAGGAATCTCTCCTGTCTGTATCACTCAATACTAAAGCTTCACTGTAATCTGACTTTCAATGATGTGGGAAATTGGATCATCCTCTTGATGCTGTTGAAAGGACAGATGCAGGAGTGAGCAAAACAGATAGTGAGGGTGCCCAAAGCTAAAAACAAGGGGAATGAAAATGGTGTAGCAAAGTAATATATATGCAAAATAATGGGGGTAATCTTAGGTTTTAATAGCAAAATATAGGTCAACTTTGCCGAGCACAAACCCATATCATCAAGAGATTGGGGGAAGGGAGGAAGGGGTTGTAATCAACATCAATTACTCATGCCCCAAAGCCAGTGAGCTATGTTCAGTCCTGAAAGCTGAAATGTGTATCGATTTTTTTTTTAAAAATGAGGCGCTAATCCTCCAGCTTGTGTATTGTGTTTTACAGGAATTTATTGGGGATCGGTTTAGCTCTTTCGGGGCAGCATGGTGGCTCAGTAGTTAGCACAGCACCAGGGATCCAGGTTTGATTCCACCATCGGGTGACTGTGTGGAGTTTGCACCTTCTCCTTGTGTCTGTATGGATTTCCTCTGGGTGCTCCAGTTTCCTCCCACATGTGCAGGCTAGGTGGATTGACCATGCTAAATTGCCTGTGGTGTTCAGCAATATGTAGATTAAGAGGATGGGTCTGGGTGGAATGCTCTGAGGGTCAGTGTGGACTTGTTGAGCCGAAGGGCTTGTTTCCACACTGTAGAGATTCTATGAAGAGTGCAGCAGGCCTGGATCAGATATGTTAGCGTAAGAGAGAACATAGAACATAGAACATAGAACAGTACGGCATAGTTACAGGTCTTTCGGCCCATGATGTTATGCCGAACTTTTACCCAAAACCTAAGATCTATCTGACCTCTGCTGCTACCTTATACTATCATCCATATGCCTATCTAATAGCTGCTTAAATGACCCTAATGAGGCCGACTCCACTACCCTCTCCGGCAATGCATTCCACGCCCCAACCACTCTCTGAGTAAAAGTGTAAATATTTCTGCCAGAACTACTGAGTTTCTCCAGCACTTTCTATTTTTCCTTCAGACATCTGCAGTACTTTGCCTTGAGTCAGATGATCCTATTCCTTACACTATGGCTACATTGCACAATTCAAAGTGATAAATTGGCAAACATACTGAATGAAATCAATTATCAGTTAAATCCATTTATATCAACTCCAAATGTTTCAATTAGTGTTTGAGCTCCTAAATCTCAACGCCATTTGTAGTAAGGTTTTGCCATCCTGGGAGGGAAAAAGAACAAGCGACATATAGGGAACTATTCACAAGTCACTGTGTATCTTAGTTTTGAAGATCCAAGATTCTTTCAATCAAAAGAACTGAAGTTGATTATTAGTGAAATATCTGATACTGAACTGGGCCAGCCATACAAATAAAAACAGAGATAACACAGTGTGGAGCTGGAGGAACATAACAGGTCTTACTATCTCCAAATAAAAACAGAAAATGGTTGAGAAAGTCTGGCAACATCTGTGGAGAGAAAAACAGAGTTAACATTTTGAGTCTTTTTCAGAAGTGAGCATATAAACAGAAGTCATATTAATATAGTGGCTGCAAGAGCAGGTTAGAAGGTGAAAATTCAGAAGCAAGTAACTCTACTTCTGATTCCACAAACCGTTGCAGCATCTACAAAGCACACATCAGTGTTATGATGCAGTACCCTTCAACTGCCTGAATGAGTGCAACTTCAACAACACTCAAGAAACCTAACACCATTCAGTTCACTCTGGTGATACTGAGTTCAGGGAACTAAAGTTTCCTTTTTCAATTTTAACATGGAGCATCATTCTGAAGGACTGAAGCATTTAACACCCGTCCCCCTCCCCCAAAAATCAATAGCAATTCAATATATTACAAGCAATACTTTCTCAACCTACTGCTTCTGTACCTCGAAAGATTGCATGCACAGTGAGTGTCATGTGGACTGAAATATTTCATTGAATTTGTTTGTAGCCAAAAATTTTGGAAGATGTAAATAAGCAAATAGCACCAAATACAAGCTGATTTCATGCAAACTTTCTACAGTATGCTTATAAGTGCTTTACCTTCTACTGAAATAGTTCCCAGTTGTGTGTTGATACAAACAGACCAATGAACTCTATGCTATCAATTTTTAACCTCAGTATATTTCATGTGGTAAAAGTGTTTATTGCAGTTTTCAAATGGTTAGCAGCAGTTTCAGAGCTGCATTGAACAGTTACAAAAACTTCTGGTTTCACGTGGTTTCCTGTTTTTTGACATCAATTCTCACTATTCCTGTTTCTATCAACCAGCTTAATTCAGGGAATTGACTTCCCCCAAATCCTAAAGGGCCAGGAGTATGCATTTTCCCAAAACAACTGCCTACAAACATTAGCATTAGTTCACATTATATGATACATTACTGAAGGGGAATAGGTGAAGCATATGTGTATTAATTTCTGTTTGAAAGGCACAATGGCTTTGTGAAATAAAGTTCTCGTTGTTATCTTTCAGTAATAGTTACTCCAGGATACACTGGTACCAAAAACATCTGGGCTCTGAATGTGCTTCAGAAACCAACTGCAGCTTTTCTTAGCAATTGTTTTACGTCGCTGCACATATTGAACACTTTTTTTTTTCTTTATAAGTAGTTTTGGAAATGAAAAATAATTCAGAATTTGGATTTCACTAAAGGTTTTTCTTTCTCACACTTCAAAGTTAATAAAGCCTCTGAAACAAAGACAGAATTTTCATAGAATGCTTGTAGATCAACAAATTTCGTGCTAATTTGACATCTTACCCAAATTGGAGCTATCAGGGTCCACGGCATAGAGTTGTCTGTGACAAGTTTTCCTTTGGATGTCATATGAGCTGAGCATGTAAAGAGCTGCAGCTCATTTTAAGAAGGTAAATAAAAATAAATAATTGTTAACAATATTGTAATGGTGAAACAGAGGCATCATGGCCTCCAACAATGCAGATAAGTTGCAAGTTTTGCTTCAGAACAGTGAAGGATGGTGGTCAATATTTGGGGGCGGAAAGAAAATAACTCTTCAATCTTATTAATTAAATGTATAAATTTATAATTAGCATAACAATGGAAGGATCGAGAGAAATATAACTAATGTTCTGCCCATTTTCACAAGTGTGTTTTTGATGTAAAAACACAAGCCCAAGTAAACAAATATGTAAATGGTTTGCCACAGTGGTAGCAGCACAGAAAAGTTGAACCCACATGGTAATTTCGTCAATTTCTGGGCAATGTGAAGGTTACACTTGTGATAAACAAACTTGGCAGCTCAAAAAAATGAGAACAGTTTTTCTGTTTTCTAGCAGCCAGTCATCTGCCAACTGCTACCTGCCATTTGTGGCCGGTGCCAGATACTGATGGAGCTAGAAATAAATTGTGCGAATCAGGCATAGTAGGAATGGGCTTATCTTGCAACACAACAACAAAAAAATTGATATCCATTATATATTTTATAAAAATGCATTTCAAACATTTGTAGAATTGTATGGAAAGAGGCCATTTGACCCATCCTGTCAGTGCTGAGCAACTTGACCTTGGCTACATTCTAAAGGCAGCCATTCGAGCTGGAGGAGTTAATAGGAATGTAGTGAAAAATATAGTCACTGTTCTCTGTAGCTGAAAGCAAGTGCCCAGAGTGCAGTGCTGCCTGACCAGTGTTATGGTTGGGACATTATATCAGCACTGGAGAGAAACTTAAAGGGGGAGGCAGTCAATGCAGTGGTCATTGTCCACATGGATAAGCACAACAAAGCGAGCATTAAGAAGAAGGTTCTGCTGGAGAAGTAGGAGCACTTAGGGGCTAAATTAAAAAGCAAAATATCTTTAATAATCTTTGGATTATTATCTGAGCAACAAACAAATTAGCAAAGCAAATAATACTAGAGCAGTGATTGTGGCCTGGGCTGTGAATGCATTGACATCCAGTTCCTGAAGTCACTACTGTGTACTGACCTCTGAAGTCTGCAGCAGCGGGTAAACTTAAAGGGAATGCAGCCCATCCTCACCGGAATTAGTTGGGTGAACCATTTCTGCATTGCTTCTAATGCAATTATATACTTTCTTAAATTTAGAGACCCAAATTATACACTACCCCAGATTTGATCTCACCATTGCCTTGTACAACTGTAAGAAAGGCTTGCTCCTATAGCATACCATCCATAGCATTCTTGCTTACACCCAGCACTTTGATTCAATACTTTGGATAATAAAGGTAATATTCCACATGCCTCCAGTCCCTATGTACTTAATCCTTTAGTATTTTATCCAGAGAGAACTGCAAAATAATCAGAGCCTCCTTTGCTTATCCTAAATGCCTGGGATCCATTTCATTTGCATCTGGCAAAACGTCTGCTTTAAAAAATGCTACACCACACGACTACATGCATGCCAAACAGCATCAGTAGCAAATAATATGCAAAGGGATTCCACAACCAGCAGTTCAGATATGACCCCGGTAGTCCTATTGTATCCAGTCATGCATGGTGGTGGGCAATTAAACAACTTGTTGGAGAAGAAGGCTGAACAAGTATTCCCATACTTAATGATGGGAAATTTAACACATCAGTGCAAGAGATAAGGATGAAGCATTTGCAACAATCTTCAGCCAGAGTGCTGAGTGGATGATCCATCTTGGCCTCCAGTATCTCAGGCACCAGCCTTTAGTAAAGTCAATTCACTCCATGTGATGGAGATACTAGGAACTGCAGATGCTGGAGAATCTGAGATTACAAGGTGTAGAGCTGGATGAACACAGCAGGCCAAGCAGCATTAGAGGAGCAGGAAAGCTGACCTTTCTGAAGAAGGGTCTAGGCCCGAAAAGTCAGCTTTCCTGCTCCTCTGATGCTGCTTGGCCTGCTGTGTTCATCCAACTCTACATCTTGTTATGTCACTCCCTGTGATGTCAAGAATTGGCTGGAAGCATTTGCTGCATTCAGTGCCATGGGCCCTAAAAACATTCCTGTGATAGTACTGAAGAAATGAGAGTGATTGCCCTAGACATCTAGGCCATATTTGATGAAATGTGGCATCAAGGAGCCCTAACAAAACTGAAATCAATGGAAATCCTCTCTGATGTTTAGAGTCATACATAGCAAAGAAAGATGGTTGTGATTGCTTGCGATCAATCATTTCAGCTCCAGAATCTCTCTGCAGGAGTTCCTCAGATGATGTCTTAGGTCTTTCTTCAGTTGCTGCATCAATGACACCTTCATCTTGACATCAAAAGTGAGATATTCATTGTGCTATCATCAATGTTCAAGACCATTTATAATTCCTAAGATACTGAAGCAGTCCATGGTCAATTGCAAAAACAAAGTTACTGGAAAAGCTCAGCAAACCTGGCAGCATCTGTGAAGGAAAAAACAGAGTTAACATTTTGGGTCCAGTGACTCTTCCTCAGAACATGTTCAATTGCAGCAAGACTTGAATAATTTTCAGATTTGGACTAACATAAGATCAATAACAATAGCCAGACAAGTGCCATACAATGACTAAGTCCAACAAGAAAGAATCTAACCATCGCTTTTTGACATTCGATAGTGTTACCATCACTAAATCTGCCCCACTATCAACATCCTGGGAGTTACCATTGACCAGAAACTGAACTAGACTAGCCATATTAATAGAGTAGGCCAAGGCATAGAACATAGAACATAGAACATAGAACAGTACAGGTCCTTCGGCCCACGATGTTGTGCCGAAATTTTACCCTAATCCTGAGGTCTACCTAACCTCCACCCCTATCTTATACTATCATCCATATGCCTATCTAATATCCACTTACATCTCCTAAATGAGGCCGGCTCCACTACCCTCTCCAGCAATGCATTCCACGCCCCTACCACTGTCTGAGTAAAGAACCTACCTCTGATGTCTCCCCTTTATCTACCTCCACTCACTTTAAAACTAAGCCCCCTCATAACAGCTACCTCCACCCTAGGAAAAAGTCTCTGGCTGTCCACTCTATTGATACCTCTAGTCATTTTGTATGCCTCTATCAAGTCACATCTCATCCTTCGTCGTTCTAAAGAGAAAAACCCTAACTCTCTCAACCTTTCCTCATAAGACCTTCTCTCCATTCCAGGAAACATCCTGGCAAATCTCCTCTGTACCTCTTCCAGCGCTTCCACATCTAGCAACATGTAATTCTCCCCTGGCTCAACAAAGCCAAGGCACAGGTCTGCAATGTGGTGGAAAAGTCCTCATTTGCTTGGACTTGTGCAGCTCCAGGAACACTCAAGAAGCTTGACACCATCCAGGACAAAGCAGCGCGATTGGCACCACATCCATGAGCATTCATTCCCTCGTCACTGACACCCAGTAGAAGCAGTGTGTACCATCTACAAGGTGCACTGCAAAAATTCCCCCTTCTAGAAGGATAGGGCAGCAGTTACATGAGAACACTACTACCTGCAAGTTCCCATTCAAGCCACTCACTATACTGACTTTGAAACATATCACTGTCATATATCTGTAGTCATATTATATATCAGTGTCTCTAGATCGAAATCCTGGAACGCCCTCCTTAACAGTATAATGGTGTACTTACATCACATGGACTGCAGCAATTTAAGGAGGCAAATCATCTTCTCAAGGGCAACTAGGGATGGGCAATAAATTCAGACAGTAACACCCATGACCCTGAGTGAATAAAAGTAAATATTTTTTAGTCTGTCACTAGGTTTATGCCATTCAATATTTTACAATATTTCCTCCCTAATTATAATATCTTTACTATTCCCATTCAGACACATAGCATTCATTAAGAAATATGCTAATTTCTTTATCCTCCACACACTTTCCTTTTAATCCCTCTGATAGACCTTGCTTTCCCCTTGGTTACCCTCTTTGTCTTTTGATATGGCCCTGCAGAAACTGGAATATAAAAAGATATTTGAACTCCCAGTGACTGAATTAAACTAATTGCAGCACAAGTTTCCAAGTTTAAGACTTTTACTTTAACAGAAATAACTAAATATATTGTGTACTAAACACTATAGGCAACTAATAATCTCCAGAATTAACTATTCTCATCAGTATCTTAATATTGATCAATGTTTCCATGCTATATCCATACTTTACTGCACACTGTCCCTGAAATTGCTGCCTATTCAGGAAACAGTCTGAGGTCAAACTAAATTCCAACAGATTCAGTTCTCCCAATTTGCTGAGTCTTAATGTCTGTCATTTGTCAAAAATTGTTACCCTCCCTCCACCATCTTCCAAACCAGCAGCAGCACAGGTCACCCCATCAATCCCTTTCTCCAGATCCACTGGAATAAATCTGAGTTCAAATATTCCTGCTGTTCCCTTGCATGGATTAGAGGACCTGTTGCCATCGGCATTCTGTCTGATAGAAATAACAGCAGCTACAAGCAGCAGGGATGAGGTTGTTTTGTGTTAGCTCTTCATATTCTCTGAGACACAAGGTCTGCAATAACAAGGACATCTGCTGCTTCAGTTGTTGAACCTGGCTGTTCCTAGTCTCTAAATGGGCAGGCCAGAACAGTGACCAATGAAAATTAATTTGAAAAGTGTGTAGTAATGCATTTTGGGAGGATGAACAAGACAATGGAGTACATGTAGAATGGTAGGACCCAAGGAAGTAAAAAGGATCGGAGGGACTTCGGTTAACCTGCCCACAGATCTTTGAAGGCAGCAGGACACACAAATAAAGGTGGGTACGAATGCACATGGGATTTCTGCCTTTATGAGTCAAGGCATTGAATACAAGGGCAAGGAGGTAATGATGGGCCTGTGTATAACTTTAGTTAAGCTACTGTGTACAATTCTGGTCATCACACCGTAGGAAGGATATAATTGAACCAGAGAGGGTACAGAAGAGATTCACCAGGATCTCACTAGGGCTGGGAGCAATTTAACTATGAAGAGGGACTAGATAGGCTGGGACAAAAACAGAAATAGGTGGAAACTTAGCAGATCTGGTAGCAGAAGTGAAAGCAGAGTCAGCATTTTGTTCCAATGACCCTTCTTGAGAACATTTCCAGCACAGATGCTGCCAAACCTACTGAGTTTCTCCAGCTATTTCTGTTTTTGTTTCAGGTTTTCAGCATCTGGTGTTTTTGTTTTGGTCTAGGTAGGCTGGCATCATTTTCCTTAGAGAAGAGCAGGCTGAGGAGGGATCTGATTGAGGTGTACCAAGTGTTCTGAGGGACATTGGCAGTGTAGGTAGGGGAAAATCTTTCCTCTTCATAGAGAAGTTAATAACCATAGGCACGATTTTAAAGTAAGGAGCAAGAGGCTTAGAGGGGAGATGTGGAAGAAATAATTACCCAAAAAGTTGTGGGTATCCAGAATTCACTGCCTGAAAGGATGGCAGGGGTTTATAAAATATTTAAAATCTATTAGAATGAGCACATAAACTGTCATAACACACAGGGCTATGAGCCAAATATCAAAAAATGGGATTAGAATAGATGGATGTTTGATGACTAATGTGGACATGATGGGCCGAAGGGCCTGTTTCTGTGCTGTAAAATCTCAGACACCAGTCTACTATGGCTAAATCATATCTTAGTATATCTTTATAACATTGACATTTCCACAATTGAATACTTTTACACTTGGTTTAAATTGATCCTATTTCCATTCCTGCATTAAATGTAAGTGAATTATGATCAATATCAGCGAAATGCTCTCCCACTGATACCCCTTCCACTTGTCCAACTACTGTCCCAAAAAAAAATCCAAACATGTCCTTTCTCTTGTGGAGCCTGCTATGTACGTACTAAAAATATTCTCCTGAAAGAATTTTAAGAATTCGGGGCCCTTTCGACCTTGCTTCTCTGTCAGTTGATATGATGGTAACTGAAATTTCAAGCTATTATTATCCCAATGGCTCTGAACTTCTCAAAATTGTCTGTCCTATTTACTGTTCTAGCTCCCTCTGACTGTTGAGCATATGTAGTAAACTCTTAGCAATATGACTGCTCCTTTTTCTACTCTACTGTCAATCTAAATGGCTGATGCCATGATCCTCATAATATATGTTCAACCTCATGAGTGTAATGGTTTTTTTTAGCCAACATCATGACTGTCAGTTTTTGTTTTAAATTGGCCTTTTTAGCTCTGCTGTAAAACCTATACACAGGAATGTTGTTCCTCCAATCCAGCCTGTTAATAATCTATGTTTCAGAAATTACATATATATATTTAAGCATATATTTGTTTTCTGTCTTCCAGGTCTGGTTTTGCTTCTCTCTCTTTTGAATCTACCCCCAGCTTCCTATTCTCCTGATTTGCACATTCCACTAACAATACTAAAACCTCCCACAAAGATTTGAATTCAGGTTCCATTGAGGTGCTTCTTCCAGCAGAACCAGTTCCACTGCACTCAATGTGAAGTCCCCACCCCTACACCTCCCGCCACTGCACCATCTCTCCAAACTATTTGCACTGTTCCTATATCCACAAGTGCATAGTCCTGGGACTAATTTCTGGATGAATGCCACAAGGGTCACTGTCTTTGCTAGTATCTGGAAGGGTTTGCCTGCAGCATTTTATTCGTCTTTTAATCTGTGTTGTTGGTGCCAACATGGACCATTACCTCTGATTGTTTGTACTTCCCTTCCCATAGTTTTCCTTGACCTCAGAACTGAGGAAGTAAACCGCCGTATTGGATTCCCCTCTGTGCACATAGGCATGTCTATCTGTGCCTCTACCTATTGAAACACCTGTCAGTATTACTTTTTGTAACTCTTGTCCTTCCCCTCCACTCTCTGTGCAGCTTTTTTTTAATCCAAAGGGTGCTGGGTTTCTGGAATTCTCTGCCCAGTTTGGTAGCTAAGACAAAAACTTTCAATTCATTTAAAACGGAATTTGGATCTGTACCTGGAGTGCTGTTACCTGCAAGGCTACAGACCCAGGTGCTGGTAAGCGGGATTATAATTGACAGCTACTTTATTCAATGGCACAGATGTGACAGGCTGAACGGCGTCTTCCTGTGCTGTAAGTCATCTGTGCAGGTTGACCCTTTGTCTTCACTTGGGTTTAGCTGTGTGCCCCAAGGGAACCATCACAGTTGTTTAAAACTGAATATTGGTTGGAGGTTCCTGCCCAGCCCTCTGTTTGGCAGTCAAGCACTCCCATGCAACCTACACACTCACAACATGCATGGTATCCACCAAATGAAATGAACATCCATGTAGCGCTCATCCTTGTGGATATACCATCAGGTTGCCATTTGCTTCTGGAGCTCTGAAACCCAGACTGAGGCTCCTCCAGCTGATGACTCTTCCTCAATATCTGGTGTCTAGGATTTCAGGAACATTCTGGACTTCCCACGTGTGACAGAATGTGCATTTGATGGGGCTATGGTGACCTGCTATGCCTCCTGTTACTCAAATAGTCTCTAAATCCTCCAAGAAACAACAGAAAGACATGCCTTTGTCCTTTGGGCTCTCTAGTTTGGCCTACTGTCAGGGATGCACTACTTATAATCTGCTGCAGCTTGAAACTCTATTGTTGAAGTCTCTCAGAATCATTTTCACTCCCGTCCAAGTTATTTAATGATGTAACCCCTGTAAACGTGTTGGTGTCTAGTACTATTTGCCTTCAACCTCACCCTGCACTCAGACTGATTCCCTGCAGTTGTTGATGCATGTTAGCCTTTCTTTCCGATTCCCTTCAGGCCTACACATTCTCTGAGTTTCGAAGGTTTTGGAGTAGATTTGTATCTCGGGTTGTGGATGTTGTGGTTGGTTGGCTCGCTGAGCTGGTTTGTTGTTTTTCCTGCTGTGTAACATCATCAGTGCAGCCTCCAATGAAGCGCTGTTGTGTTTTCCAGCCTGTTATTTAAACTCTGGTGTCTGTTGAGCTGGATTACCTCACTCCCAGTTTTCCTTCACGATAGAGTATGTATGGAGTCCACCTCTATGTGTTTATTGATGGCTTTCTTCATGGAGAACCAGGCCTCTAGGAATTCCCATGCTTGTTTCTACTTTGCCTGTCTTGGTGTTGTTCCAAACGAATTGGTGGTTTTCATTATCTATGCGGGTGGAGATGAGTGAGTATTGGTCGTGTATTTTTTGTGGCCAGTTGATGTTCATGTCCTCTTGTGGTTAATTTCCTTCCTGTTTGTCCAAGGTAATGTTTGTTGTAGTCTTTTCAGGGAATCTTTTATATGACATTTGTCCTGCCCACAGTGAGTAGTGGGTCTTTGGTTCAGGTGAGCAGTTGGCGTAGGGTTGATGTCAGTTTGTGTGCCAATCTGATGCCCAGTGGTCATAGGAGTCTTGTGGTCAGTTCAGATGTGTTCTCATTGTAAGGTAATGTGATGAGTGTGTGGGGGCATGTAATAGGAAAGCTGACAGACTCAGAGAAAGCTGTTCTAATTCACGGACTCAACTACAACCACAGAGATGCTAACAGGATAGAGTTCCTAGCGACACTGGAAGACCATCGGCATCAATGCAGAAACACAACAAGCCATAAGACAGATAGCGATCCTGACACTGACCAGAAAAAGCGAACTTAACACTCTCAACGCATAAGAAAGGAAGGCGCCAGAAGGACTGAAAAAGGACAAGAACATCATAATACTACCAGCAGACAAAGGGCGCATGACAGCAATACTAAATAAACAGGACTACCTCTCCAAAGCACATGCACTATTAGCCGACGAGAACACATACTAGCAAGTGTAGGCTGACCTGATGCCATAACTAGGCAACAACATTCTCAACGCACTAAATAGACTCAAACAGACCAGACAAATCAACAAAACAGACTACCTAAGATTGAAACCCAAAGGAACCAACACTCCCTGATTCTCTGGCCTCCTGAAGGTACACAAACTAGAAGTACCCTCAGACCCGCAGTCTCCCTGCCAGGAGCGCCATCACATAGATTAGCCAAAGAGTTACAAAGGAGACTAAAGCATTTCATCGGCAGGTCACCCCACTCAATCCACTCAGTCCAAGCGTTCCTCAGTTCCATCAAGGACATAAGAATAGATGATGACAAGACCACGGTATCGTTTGATGTTACTGCCCTATTCACATCGATAGACATACCACTAGCAAGGGAGACACTGGCGACACTACTAAAACAAGAACAAGACCCTAGTGACACCATCTCCACGGACAACATGCTGAAGCTACTGGACCTAGGCCTCATCACCTACTTCACCGTTAAAGACCAAATATATGAACAGATCAATGGGATATCCAGGGGATCACCTGTCTCTGGACTAATAGCTGAAGTGGTGATGCAGAGACTTAAAAGAATGGTCCTTCTGCTAATCCAACCAAAACTATGAATAAGATACAACACCTTCATCATTATTTAACAGACCAAACCAGAGGGGACACACGAGCTAATGAACAACACCCTCACCGGGATCAGGTTCACCAGAGAAGAGGAAATGAACAAACAGCTCCCATTCCTGGACATCATGGTAGAATGCAAGACCAATGGGGAATTCACAACAAAGGTACACAGGAAAGCCACACACACTGATCAAATACTGAATTTCAGCAGCAACCACTCTAGTACATGCAAACAAAGTTGCGTGAGAACATTATTTAAACAGGCAACAACACTGCAGCAGCACAGAGCTGACAAAGAAGAAGAGCACCTCTTCCAGGTATTGAAAGACAATGGATACCCGAAATACTGGGTCAGAAGATGCCTATTACGCCAATGACACCAGGAAGATACTACACGCCCTGACACACTCATCACACTATCTTACATCAGGAACACATCGAACTGACCACAAGACTCCTAAGAGAACCGGGCATCAGAGTGGGATACAAACCCACATCAACCCTATGCCAACTGCTCACCTGAACCAAAGACCCACTCCCCACTATGGACAGGACCAGTGTCATATACAAGATTCCCTGCAAAGACTGCAATGAACATTACATTGGACAAGCAGGAAGGAAATTAACCACAATAGTACAGGAATGTCAACAGGTATCAAAAAGACATGGCCAATACTCACTCAATTCCATCCACATGGATAATGAAAACCATCAGTTCAATTGGGACAACACCAAGGTCCTGGAACAGGCGAAGCAGAGACAAGCATGGGAATTCCTAGAGGCCCGATCCTCCATGAAGAAAGCCATCATTAAACATTTCGAGCTGAACTCCATATACACCCCAGTGTGAAGGAAAACTGAAAGTGAGGTAATCCAGCTCAACAGACACCAGAGTTTAAATAAAAGGCAGGAAAACACAACAGCGCTTCATCGGAGGCTGCACTGATGATGTTACCCAGCAGGGTAATGAAACATCTGCAGAAACAACGAACTAGCTCAGTGAGCCAGCCATCCACGTTCTCTGAGTTTCCTCTCTATGTCAACACAACAAAGGTAAGAAAAGGTGTTAGTCAGTATTTGGAAGATTTTTGCACACTAAATTCTAGTTTGTGCGCAATCGTATCACTTCCAATACTATGAGTCAGCCTTTTGAGTAAATTACTATCATTAATGCAGATAAAGGAGATATTTATTGTACAGCTGGATAAAATAAATGATTTCCAACTTGTGGAGTAAGATGTGCAACGTAACCCAGAAAGGGTTATTTTGTGGATTTTCTGTGGATTCTTCATAGTGTTTATTAGAATATACTTACAAAGCACAATTACAAAATTCCTGCTTAGAATATCCCTTGTTATAGCTTTTTAAGCTTCTTAAACAGATCCACAGGATCAAGAATGACTTGCTTCCACTTCATCTCAAAGGGCTCTGAGATGGATAATATACTGCATGCAGATCATGCATTACATTTAGGGCAGGTAGTGTTTAAAGTGCCAGAAGACTGCATTGTGTGGAGGTTTGTGCATTCTCTCCAATGTATCAGCATCATCTCTGCACATTCCCATTCAAGCCTCTCAATATATCTGGCTCCTACCACTATTTTGGCGAGCCACGAGCCAGGGATGCTTATAAGTCTGTCAGGATGTCTTATCTCTTCAAGGGATGTTTTTAGGGCATCTCTACTGTCCTCCTGGGCGCCTTCTCCTATGCCTAATTCTAATCTGAGAAGTTGATTCAGGGGTCTGGTGTCAGTCACATAAATCTCCTGCCCAGTGGATTTGATTTTGAATGGTTAGCATCTTGATGCTAAGCATTTTAGTCTGCGTGACGATGCTGTTGTTGGACCATCTTTCTTATCACCAGATTTGGAAGTTCCTAAAGGCGCTACCGGTACTTCTTTGAAAGGCTTGGTTTAAAAACGCTAAAACTCGCTAGGCTTGGTTTAATAAGTAACTCATTGCATACTTTTTTTGGTTATAATGTTGAGGTACATTCAAAATATAATGAAAATTTTTCAGCCACAGGTTTCATTTTACTACATAACAACCTTTAATTATCTGCTCTCCACAACAGCATGCAAACTAAAACATCCATTGCAAAAATTGATTCATATGAAAAGCAAGTACAACATGATTGGATCAGGACCGCAAAACTCCACTCCTCTTTCTGTTATTTCCAGCCTCCACGCCCCCTCCCCGCTATTTCCTGTAGAGAAGGCTATATATGTTCTCAGTTCCTGTTTGCTCTAAGTGCGTACATATCAGACAAACTTACAAACCTTGGATTTCAATTTCTGCCAGCATCTTTTTTGTTAAAAGAAATTCAGTATCTTCTTAATCAAGGATGTGGTTAAACTCCAGCACTTGGGGTCTCTACAACTGTCTGAACATATGTTGCAATCAAACAGAGCATTAGAGAGAACTGACCGACTGGGAATGGGAAGTCTCCTGATGTTTTCAAAGGAAAAGGTAACTTTGACATACTCTTTTCTACAGTTTCTTATTACAGTGAATGATTTAAGTTTACAATAATGATAAATCAATTGCTGGTGGTTGGTGTTCTTGCATAAATGTGTTCAACCAGCTGCATTTCTATTCACCTGTTAATCTGTGATTATCTGCAAAACACCATCTAAATACACTACTGAACTAAGTCATTCTGGAAAATTTGGTAGAATCTTAAAAGACGTTGCACTGTAGAATTGATAATCTTACAAAATTGCCTGAATTTAGTCCAAAATATAAATATTTTTATTTAGTTTGGCACCTTGAAGCATCATTTTAGACTTGCAACCCCAGGCAGTAGGAAATAGGCTCAGACAATGAAGTGGAGAAAAGGTGTGCTGGGTTCATAATACTTTCATTATCAGGTCCTAAACTTTAATCCTGCCTGGTCTGAAGGAATGAGAACATCATTTCTCTATCTATAATCATTCTAAATGAGGGAATCTCAGTTTAAGACGTATAGGTATGAAGGTGTTGATGTGCTGGAAACTGCGCATTTTCATTGCAGTCAGGATGCATTTGTCTCAGCAGCAGTCAATCATTGAATTCATTGCACGAAGCAACCCATAATTTACCACAATTTTGCACACAATTTGTTAGTCGTGAATTTATGTGTTATAAAAACCAAATAATGACCTATCAGTGGGTGCTCTTCCTAGATAAGTTCATTATATGTGGTCTGCCTGAAGGGAGTTCCTTGTCTCATTGTCTGTTTTTGTCCATGGTGGATTGCTATTGCATCAGAGAGAATGCAAGGTGGCAAATCAACGTCCCTATTGGTGTTGCATCTGAACCACCATTTAGCCAACTAGTCAATCATGCTATCAGCATTCTGCCCAACATTTACTGAACTAGATCAGCAATTGGTTGATTTTAAGATTGGCTTCATATAGTCTCAAGAGGCCAAGTAGCATATTCATTCTCCACACTGACAACCCTCATTTTGAAACTCGGAATGAAAGTGCTGCCATTATGACAGAAAACAAAACAAGAATGCTCTGTTCTGCCCAGTTAAATTGTTATGATTATTAATGTGTTTGTAAGTTGGAAGATCATATTGTGGTTGTACGGGATGTTTGGAGTATTGCGTACAGTTCTGGTTGTCCTGCTATTGGAAGGGTGTTATTAAATTGGAGAGGATGCAGACAAGATTTACAAGAATGTTACTGGGACTGGAGTGTTTGAGTTAGAAGGAGAGGTTGGATAAACTGGGGCTTTTTCATTGGAGCATAGAAGGTTGAGTGATGACTTTATAGACTTTTATAAAAAATATGAGGGGTGTAGATAAAGTGACTAGCGAAGGTCTTTTTCCTCAGATTGGAGAGCTCAAAACTAGAGGGCATAATTTTAAGGAAAAGGGAGAATGATTTAAAAAGGAGCAAATTTTTCACAAGATGGTTGTTCGTAAATGGAATGAACTGTCAGATAAAGTAGTAGATGTAGGTATAGTTACAACATTTAAAAGACATTTGGACAGGCACAAGCATGAGAATGGTTTAGAAGGATGTGGGTGAAATACAGACAAATGGGACTAGTTTAGTTTGGGAAACTTGGTAAGCTATATGACTCTGTGAGTCTTATTGTAAATTATTTTGTGAAAAAAGCCAATGACTATAGGCAGGAGAGATTACAGCAATATTTCAGTGACTAGTGTATCATCCCCATTCATTGGAATAATATTCCCAGCAAATACTAGAGAAATGTATTTTGAACATTAAATAGGAAAGTGAGGATGTGTGCTGTTTGAAAGTTAAAGTTAGTTATTTCCTGAATGGTTGACATATTTCTGCACAGGTACTGGATCTTGAAATAATTTGGAAAGGCTAGTGAGGGCTGTTCCTATTCTGTTTAGCAGAGACCATGGCTGTGACCCTTTGCACGTAAGATCAGAGAGTTTTCAGTGATGAATTGACTCTTGTTAAAGGCAAACTACTGAACACAATTAGACCAAGAAATAATTCGTCCTTTGGAGAGGCTGTTGAAGGTATTCTTTGATTGTGCAAAGCAAAAAAGTTACTAACATATCAAGATACTGGATTTATCAGTTAGATAATCATCACACAAATATGCAGATGCATGTCTATAAAGTAGACCAGATGCAAAAATTTCATGTGAATGTGACCAGAGACACATTTGAGGTGCCTTGTTTTGCATCTACAGTACACTGTGATGGCTAATGATAAATTGGTTTCCTATGTGATCTTATACTTTGTGACTAAAGAGTAAACAGTTGCTTTGACAAATCAAAGTGAATTTAAGTGTTGATTTTGGGAACAGAAGCAGCTGCATGAAAACACATGCTATTTCCATCAGCCTTGGCTCTTTGGTAGTGTCATTACCTCAAAATCAAAAGCTATGGGTTCAGATTCCGTTCAGCAGATTTCTTTATAAAACTTAGTGCTGGTCTGAAGAGGTGTCATTTTGCTGGTGGTACATCTTGGCTAAGTTTCTAAATCAAGGTTCCATCCATTTTCTCAGATGAACATTAATGATTCCATGACGTTATTTCAAAGAAAAGTAGGAGGGTTATTCTCGGTGTCCTGGCTAATACATTTCCCTCAATATTATTTTAGCACCGTTTATTATCTGATGGATATTATATCCCTGTTTGTGGAAACTCACTATGTACAAATTGACTCCCAACATTTCCCATATTGCAACAGTGATTACACTTCAAAGGTACTTCATTGTCTGTGGTGGTGAGAAGCTCTGTATAAACACTAGCCTACATTTCTTAATTTTCTTTCAGCATAACAGTGAGGAATAAGTTTTTAAAGTTCTAGCGGAGAAATTTTGTGGCACCTGCGCCAACATCTTTGATAAACAAATTTGTGCCAACTGGGCTTTGGGATAGACCTATTCTCTACTGTCAATTGCAACACGTATCATACATTTTACTTGCCTCTAAAGCATTGGGAATTCAGTCCAATGTGAATGGCTGTCTCCCATTGATAGCATGTCTTCTGTGCTGCCAGAGTACATCAGGATGGTGACTTTGCAGCTGAGGCCATGAGGTAATTGACCATGAATATTATAAGTAATTTTATTATAAAACACAAAAATCTGTGTAGACATGTTATGTCGCACCTCTGGGGAAGGTAGGATTTGAACCCAAACCTTCTGGTCCAGACGTTGGGACACTACCTCTCTGTCACAGGACATTTTTATCTCTGCTGCAATGTCTGCATTGGCAACCTTCCATCCTGATGCTGACGCTACTTACAGATCACTAATATAAAAGTGATTGAGTTCAGTAAAAGCGACATTGAAATCAAGTTGAAGTGAGTGGAAATAAAAGTCAGGGAGTTAAGTCATAGCGTCATATAGCACGGAACTAGACCCATAGGTCCAACTAGTCTATGCTGAACATAATTCCAAATTAAGCCAGTCCTATACCTGCCTGTTCCTGGCCCATATCCCTCCAAACCTTTCGTATTCATATGTTCACCCAAATGTCTTTTCTAACGTTGGAATTGTCCCTGCATTCACCAATTTGTCAGGGAGTTCTTTCCACATGTGAACCACCCTTTAAAACTTTTTAAAAACCTCTCTCCTCTCACCTTAAGTCTTGAAATTTTCCATCTTAGGGAAAAGACAACCATCATCAACTCTATCTCTCCCTCTCATTGTTTTATCAACTTCTATAAAGGCCACCTTTCAACCTCCTATGTTCCAGCCTTTCCTTATAACTCAAACCTTCCATATCCAGCAACATAGTGGTAAATCTCTTCGGAACTCTCTCCAGTTTGTTAATATCCTTCCTATAACTGGGTATAGTGCTCCAGAAGAGGCCTCACCAATGTTCTGTACAACCTCAACATAATGTCCCAACTCCTACACTCAAAGGACTGAGCAATGAAGGGAAGGGTGCTAAACACCTTTTTAGCTATCCTGTCTCAATGTGATGCACACTTTAAAGAATTATGCACCTACACACCTAGGTCCCTCCATTCTACAACACTACCCAAGGCCCTACCATTAATTATATAAGTCCCATCCTTGTTTGTTGTGTCAAAATGCAACACCTTGCATTTATCCAAATTGAACTCCATCTGTCAATTATCAGCCCATTGACCCATTTCATCAATGACACTAGTAACCTCCCAAAAGCCCATAAATGAGGCTGCATTAGGAGACTCTTTAAACAAGCCACAACACATTGCAGCAACCCAGAACTACACAAAGCAGAACAGGAGCACCCATACGGAATCTTCAAAAGAAATGGATATCTGAAAAACACAATCCTCTGTTACCTCCACGGCAGAACACACTCAGGAAGACACAATATGACCAGACTCACGTATCACTCTACTGTACATCAAGGACATTTCAGAGATGACCGCAAGACTATTCAGATCCTTAGATATCGGGGTAGCCCACAAACCAACAACCACTCTACGACGGCCACCAATGAATGTGAAGGATCTCATACCCAAAACCAGCAAAACTGGTGTAATATACAAAATAACATGCAAGGACTATGAGAAACACTACATAGGCCAGACCAGAAGAAAACTGACAATACAGATACACGAACATCAACTGGCCACCAAGACAGAAGACCAATTTTCACTTTTCTCACTATACATGGACAATGAGGGGCACAAATTCAACTGGGATAATACATCCATAATCACACTAGTTAAATAGAGACGGAATTCCTGGACACCTGGTATTCTAACCAGAACTCCATCAACAAGCACGTTGATTTAGACCCTGTGTACAAACCAGTGAGAAACAGAACTGGAAATGGTACCAAGCATGCCAACAAGCTGAGGCATATAAATGACAATCAAGATAGAAGAGCGAAGCTTCACCAAAGATGATGTTACTCAGCAGGGTGACAAAGCATTTACAACCAAACCCATCGACTCGGTGAGCATGCCTACAAACTCATCCACAGCCCGAACTACAAACCTTCTCAAAAATTTTAAGCTCCCTTTGTAATTTGAGAAAACCTTCTTCACTGACTACAATGCTACCAATTTTTGGTGTCATCCACAAACTTACTAATAATGCCTTCTATATTCTCATCCAAATCATTTATAAAACTGGCAAACAAAAGTGGACCCAGAACTGATCCATATGGAACACCGCAGTTCAAAGGCCTCTAGTCTGAAAAGCAACCTCCACCATTACACTCTGTCCTTTTAAGCCAATTATGTATCCAATTGGCAAGCCTACTCTAAATCCCATGTGACCTAACTTTACTGATTAATCTACCATGCGGAACCTTGTCAAAGGCTTTACTAATATCCAAATAAACAACACCTATGGCTCTGCCATCAAACACCTTTTCAGTAACTTCCTCAAAAAGCTCAGATCAAGTTTGTGAGATATGATTTTCCTTGCACAAAACCCCTAATCAATTTTTGCCTCTCTAAGTGTCCATGAATCATACATTTTGTAATCACCTCCAACAGCTGCTGATTCATAATGTTCCATTTTGTCTTTTCACACAAAATTAAAGTTGTCCTTTGGAGAACTGTATGCAGTTCTGGTCGCCCAGTTTAAAGGAAGGATATTAAACTGGAGAAGGTTCAGAAAAGATTTACAAGATGTTCCAAGGAATGACAAGTTTGAGATATAAAAATCGACTGGAAAAACTGAGATTTCTCACTGGAACATGGGAGGTTGGGGGTGATCTTAGAGATTCATAAAATCATGAAGGACATAGATAAGTTGAATAGCAAGGGTCCTTTTCCTAGGGTGGAAGGGCGGATTAGTTCAAAACTAGGGTGTCTATTTCTAAAAGAGAGAGGAGAAAGATTTAAAAAGGACATAAAGGTAACTTTTTCACAGAGCATGGTTCGGTGTGTGGAATGAACTGCCAAAGGAAGTGGTGGATGCAGGTAGAGTTTGATAGTTAAAAGACATTTGGATAGGTTCATTAATAGGGACGGTTTGGGGGGGATAGGATCCAAGCGCAGGCAGGTGGGACGAGTTTAGCCTGGGCACTTGGTCAGCATAGACTCGTTGGGTTGAAGGATCTGTTTCCACTCTGTATGATTATGTGTCCTTTCAATTTCACGTTCCCAAACTATATCTGCAGTAGGTGTGAATTCAGGAAAGTCACTAACAATTGCATCACATGGAGCTTTGCAGAGATCATATACTGTTTATCAGAACATTATGAACAAGAGGTTTTTGAAATGTTTCATTCTATGTTTACAACTCTAGCATCAGATTTCTCCTTCATTATGTCACAGAAAGACCTCTTCACCTGTGGCTATTTCTCCTGTACCGCAAAGTCATTGTTGTGACCAGCCAGCCTTTGTCTCCTTATCAAAATTAATGTCAAGCTGCAACAAGATGTAGATATCACAGCACTTGCCTGAAAAGTATTGCCAATGGTCACAGAACAGCGAGACTTCAAAGGAGTAAAATTCTTTGTGGTGACAAGTCTTTTATTGTTGACTCCTGGTGTCCTTGGAGAACGCAAAGAAACCTTTGGAAAAATTGAGTGTCAGAAATGTTTGATGTTTGTAAGTTGGCTTGATTTTCCAGATGCCTCCAGTTTCAGACTGAAATGAGCATGATAGATCGAAACCCAGAGCAGTAGTTATTGAAACTACCACTGGAAAAGCTCTGACAGCTGGGTTTGAGACCTGCAGGGCCCTGCTATTTTATTCCACAATGTTGCACATTGAGAAAATTGTCAGTTTCTCCTCCATCATCCTCACTGAGTTCAGATAGCTCCATTTTAACCTGTTGACCCCATGATTAGGGTTATGCTGCCTGCAAGTGGTCCTCTTCTTTCAACCCCTCTATGAAGAACTAGTTGCTCCATCTTGAAGCAAAAAATACCATGGATAGTCAGGCAGTGGCTGCCCAGACCTATATGCATATAGTTGTGACACATTGGTTCTTATTTGAGAAGGTGGATGAATTATAGGTTTCTAGAATGGTTACAACACTGAAAGAGGCTATTTAACCATCATGTCAATGCTAATTTTCTGCAAGAGATTTACCTACTGCCATTCCACCAACGCATGATTTTATCCTGAAAGAAAGCACAATCTTGTTTATGGTATCTTAAATTTATACTGATGTTGAACATCCCTCCAGTGTCTGTTTGCAAACAGATCATGAGATTGTTTGGAAAATTGCTGCTAGATTTAGTTCACCAACAAGGGGAATGAGTCTAAAGCAAATTGATAGATTAGAGCCCAAGGTGTCTAAAGTCTCAGTCAAAGCCTGCATAGGGAGATTTGTTCTGGATTGTGAGACCTCAACCAGGAAGAGGTTTCAGTGCACTGGTCTCCGAAGTGAGGATGCTCCACATTGTTGTCCAAAATCTTTATCAGTCCATCCTGCAAAGCTATGAGCTCTCAATGTCTTTAAAAATGCTTCTTTGTAAATTGGTTGTTTGTTACACTGAAAAATTGATATTGAACTAACAAATTGTATTTGTTGAGCAGGTACTGTGTTGTTCGAATTCTTGGGTTCTGTAGCAAGACACAATTTTGCTAGCCCTCCCAGAAGAGGAAGAAACTTGCTGGGTTGGGTAGAGTTGCCAAGGGAGGTCTGTTTACATTTGGCACAATTTAATAATGTTGCCTTACAAGGTACAAGTTTATTGCGTTTGGTTTCAAAGTTGGAGCATTCAGAGGGAACATATTGAGGGATGTTGGCAACTGTTCATCTACTTTCCAAATGTGCAGATGTTTTCAGCAAGTTACTTTTCTTCCATTTTCATGAGTGCTTTCTCTTCCACAATCTTGTTCTGTATTTCAGCCAATGGTCGTCGGAACAGTTCAGTAACTAACTTTGTGAATTCATTTGTGTGCGCTGGTTTTTGCCAAAGTTGGAGGAAGGTCAATGGTGGCAATAGATCATTGTTGGTCTGTTGATTCAAGGATGATGTTGACTCAGGGTTACAGCTTACTTCATGTGACAATTAAGTTGATTCTCAAACCCCAGGTCCCAGAACGTCCCATGGCATAGGGATCCGGGCTGCAGGATTTATTTCTTTTCTTTCTTTCTCTGCTAGTGTTCTGCCTCATCAATAGAGAGTGCAGGAGGGCATGCCAGGAGCAGCACCAAGCATAACTGAAGGTCAGGTATCAACCTGGTGAAACCACCAAACAGCGAAAGCAGCAAGAGATAGACAGAGATAACAAGGTGTAGAGCTGGATGAGCACAGAAATCCAAGCAGCGTCATAGGAGCAGGAAAACTGACATTTGCAGTCTAGACCCTGCTGTGTACATCCAGCTCTACACCTTGTTATCTCAGATTCTCCAACATCTGCAGTTCCTACTATCTCTAAGTGATAGAGAGAGCTGAGCAATCCCAAGACCAACAGATCAGTTCTGTGCTCTGCAGTCCTGCCACATCCAGTCATGAATGGTGATAGATAAGTAAACAACTCACTAGAGGAGGAGGCTCCACAAAAATTCCCAACCTCAATGATGGAAGAGCCCAGCACGTCAGTGCAGAAGATAAGGCTGAAGCATTCGCAACAACCTTCAGCCAGATGTGCGAGTGGACGATCCATCTCTGCTTCCTCCAGTGGTCCCCAGCATTACTGATATCAGTCTTCAGCCAATTCGATTCACTCCATGTCTTATAAGAAATGATTGGAGACACTGGATACTGCAAAGGCTATGGGCCCTGACAATATTCCAGCAATAGCACTGAAGACTGGTGTTCTAGAACTTGCCACACCCCTAGCCAAGCTGTTCCAGTACAGTTATCTACCCGACAATGTAGAAAATTGTTAAAATAGGTCCTGTTTGCAAAAAACAAGTCAAATCCAACCCAGCCAATTACCGCCCCATCAGTTTACTCTCAATCGTCAGTAAAGTGATGGAAAGTATTATCAACAGTGCTATCAAGCAGCACCTGCTCAGCAATAACCTGCTCAGTGACGCCCAGTTTGGGTTCCACCAGGGCCACTCAGCTCCTGGTCTCATTGCAACCTTGGTTCGAACATGGACAAAAGAGCTGAATTCCAGATGTGAGGTGAGAGTGACTGCCGTTGACATCAAGGCTGCATTTGACTAAGTGTAACGTCAAGGAGCCCTGGCAAAACTGAAATCAATGAGTATCAAACTGTCCGATAGTTGGAATCATACCTGATACATAGGAAGATGGTGGTGGTTATTGGAGGTCAATCATCCCAGCTCCAGGACATCTCTGCAGGAGTTCTTCAGGGTAGTGTCCTAGGCCCAACCATCTTCAGCTGCTTCATCAATGACCTTCCCTCTATCATAAGGTCAGAAGTGGGGATGTTCACCGATGATTGTACAATGTTCAGCACCATTTGTGACTCCTCAGATACTGATGCAATCTATGTCCAAATGGAGAATATCTAGTCTTGGCCTGATAAGTGGCAAGTAACATTTGCACCACACAAATGATTATCGCCAATGAGAGAAAATCTAACCACCGTGCCTTGACATTCAATGGTGTTACCATCACTGAATCCCCCACTATTAACATCCTGGGTGTTGTCATTGATCAGAAACTCAACTGGACTCACCACAACAACAGAGGGGAGCGGGCCAGAAGCTAGGAATACTGTGGCAAGTAATTCACCTCCTGACTCCTCAAAGCCTGTCCACCATCTAGTAGGCACAAGTCAGCAGTGTGATGGAATACTCCCCACTTCCCTGGATGAATGCAGCTCCAACAACACTCAAGAATCTTGACACCATCCAGGGCAAAGCAGCCCGCTTGTTTGGCACTACATCCACAAGCATTCACTCCCTCCACCACTTCAGTAGCAGCAGTGTGTACTATCTACAAGATGCACTGCAGAAATTCACCAACGATCCTCAGTCAGCACCTCCCAAACCCACGACCACTTCCATCTAGGAGGACAAGGGTATCAGACATACGGGAACACCACCACCTCCAAGTTTCCCTCCAAGCCACTCACCATCCTGACTTGGAAATATTTTGCCGTTCCTTCACTGTTGCTGGTTCAAAACCCTGGAATTCCCTTCCTAATAGCATTGTGGGTCAACCCACAGCAGGAGGACTGCAGCAGTTCAAGAAGGCTCACCACCACCTTCTCAAGGGCAACTAGGGATGGGCAAGAATTGCTGGCCAGCCAGTAATGCCCACATCCCACAAGTGAACAGAGAATAAAAAGAGATTGTGACTCAAAGCATAGTGCAACTTGGATGGACAAGTTGTAGCCAGCTCCTCCCATCCGTTAATGTCAATGCTGCCACGTTCCTAGAAAAGCGTGATTCATTTGCTTTATACTCCCTTTGAACATTAGCCATTTGAGAGTTGAGACAACAGGACCTGGCAGTGAGATTTCTTTTACCCATTCAGATACAGGGCAAATCTTACATAACTTAAGATGGCTAATGGACATTTATGTAGTCGTAGATTTAGGTCCTTAATATCAATTATGACATGTCATATAAATGAGATAACTACCAAATTGGGACAGAAACACCAGACATTGTCATCTAGAAGTTAAGTGTGATCTGTATATATCAGTATGCTGTAGTTTGATTAACTGAGATTATCCAACCTCAATCCATGGACTTATTCCTGAGCAATTTCACAAAGGAGTGTATATTAAGCCAGATTGTAATTTTGGATAGGAAACTACACAACCCAAATAACAAAAATGCACCATTCTTAATAAAATATTATATCCATGAAAAAGGAAGTTTTCTTATAACTTCCTCTTGGAACAAAGGACACTTCTTCTTTCCAGCTAGCAGAGTACTCAACAGGCTCTGTAGTATACAAAAGCAGAAGTTGGTGTGTGTACAAAACAAGTATTAAAGCTGATTCCTTTTTGTTGTTTTACTTTAACAAGTTGTGTTGATTTCAATGTTTTCACGTTACCACCACCAGGAGAGGTGGTCATTTTAATCATTATCCACAAGGGGCCTTCACAATAGCATAATTAGCCAGCAAGAGTTATCAATAAATCTTTAATCTACAAAGTGAATCTTGAGTAGGGTTTTAACAAGAATAGGGAAATGAAAGAGTTAGCAAGACAATTGCAGGATGTATGGCCCAGGCAGCTGAAATTATTGCCATTACATTGGATCAAATGGAAGGGTGCAAGAAGTTATAGCCAAAGAAATTGAGCGTTTTGGTGAGTGCAGTAAGTGTCATTGCTCACTAGGGGGTTGGAAAGATAAGGCTATAAAAACATCGAACTGTGAGGATGTGAATTTTATACTGAATGATTGAGAACCAAAGTGAGTGAGTGCTGTTAGGGGTTTGGTGGGTTTGGCGGGGAGGGGCAGTGTTCAGTGGGCAGGACAAGGATGAGTTCATTTAGTGTGATCAAAATATGATTGGTAGTGTTTGGGATGAAATTAAATCTTTCACACACAATGGATGAAATACCAGCCTGAGGATCATTAGAATACTTGAGGAGGAGCCCTACGAGATGATTGGATATATATGATGGATGTCATATGACAGCGATAAAAGAAAGGCATTTAAGGGAGATAATCCATATGAAAGATTGACAAAGATGAAGGGAAACTGCAACACCTATTAGAGGATGTCATGAGTATAGCTGCCTAATGTATTGTGTGAAGAGGAGAAACCCAACTGAAAAGAGGAACACAGTGTCACAGGAATAGGCATGGATTTGGGAGAATGACAAAATCTTTGAGGGTTTCAGGGTGAAAAGAAGAGGATAAGGATTTGTATTCCCTTAGATTTCTCCAGCCACTGCATGAACCTCCAGTGTCTATGTGTGACTGCCTTTGGAGAAACCGCATGTGAATGTGTCCTCACGCTGATAAATGTGCATGGGCCATCAGCTGGGCAGTCACACATCTTAGTGGGAACGTTGATTGGGATGGAGTGGTAGCTTTTATAGACAATGGTACCAATAGTTGGTTTTATGTGTAAATGAATCATGGCCGGTATTTTAAAAGGGTAGAGAATGGTACCCAAGAAAAGGAAAAGCATTTCTAATTTCAGTAGGCATGATGGTCATAAAGGAAGCTAATCAATAGAAAGACGAAAGTTAGAGACATGAGAGTTTGAAACACCTTGCAGGACAATGTTTTTCTTGAGTAACAGTTCAGAAGAATGAGGTATATAAATTGATTGAGGTATATAAAATTCTAAAAGGCGTTGATAAAGTGGATATTAGATATCAAACAGTGTTGTTCAGTCTAGAACAAGAGATTTTAGATATAGAGTGAGAGGCAGTAGGTTCAAAGCTGAGATGAGGAGAAACTACTTCTCTCAGAGGATGGTGAATCTGTGGAACATACTGCCCCAGAGTTCAGTGGAGACAGAATCAATCAACAGATTCAAGAATGAAATGGATGTGTTTCTGATGAAAGTGGGATAAAAGGCTGTGGGGAGCAGGCAGGAAAGTGGAGTTAAGACTAGGAGAAGATCAGCCATGATCGTGTTAAATGGCGGAGAAGGCTCAGAAGGCTGAATTGCCTACTCCTACTCCTAAATGATGCTGGAATGCCAAGGGGTTGTGAGATGTGGGTGGTAAGGGATACAAGGAATTGTTCAAAAGGTTGTTTTATATGTGACTGAAACCATTAGAGTAGGGCTTTTGAGATAACAATATCAAGGAGATGGCCATGGTTATAGCTTTACATAGTTTACCTAGAGGGAGAGGCTAAGGGAGGAATAAAGCCCATTAACATAGAATAATTGACTGCATCCAAGCTCCCCATGTTTCCAACTTTCACACACCATCACCAGCCAATTTTTTTTTCCAGTATCTGCACTCCTTTCTCCCGCCTTGTTTTTCAAGCACACATCCCAGACACTGTTGACTGAAGCCAGCTGTATAATCCTGGCCATCCAAATGGCCTGGGAAAAATAATAAGATCTTCATTGAAGGTGTATAGATCCCAAACGTCTTGCTCCTGTTGAAAGCCCACACAGGAAAGGTTCCCATCTTATCATTTTTTCATTCTTTGATTTTATTTTAACTTTACCGTTTTAATTTTTTATCATAATGCATCAAATTCTTCATTACAACAAAATTTACAGAACGCACCACAATTCCATGAAATAACCTTGTTCGTTCGGTAAGTTGAAACATATTTTGTTGTAACCAGTTATTTATATTTCCTCTAACCTCTCCGTAACTGCCATCCCTTTCCTACCCACAGTTCTCTCTTTGGTCCAAGAAGCCTTTGTGTCGAATACCCTCATGGCCTGCCCCAGAGGGGTGGCCTCGATGAAGCATGTAGTCTTCCACTATGGTGGGGGCTATCCTGCCATTGACAAAGTACCTGTGGCCTTTTGCAATTGACCCTAGTTGGGGTTAAAATTATGCAAATTGGTGGAAGCCTACACTCCATTTTGCCAGCAGCTGGAACCTACATCAATGACAAGATGGTGTTGCAACTGCTTCCACGTGCTCAGCCCCAACCACACCCAACTATTTGATCACCCTCCTGCTTTGCTTCCATTCTCTTGTGGACCTTTGTTACTGCAGACTGTGTAACATAACACCATTATTTTGTATCTAAATTGGAAAAGACTTAGGAAATTAAATGAGTTGTTAGATGAGAAAACCAACCATAAGTGATTGTAAAGGTGGAGGACGAAATGTGAGCTGTTTATTCAGATGGATTCATACAATATTGCATTGACATTGAGTGCAAAATCTGAAATTACTCCAAAATCAAGATGATTTTCATCAGGGAGAGTGCGACTCTACTTCATTCTAATGTCAGCTCAAGATCTGCCCTGGATTCAGGCTGTATTTACTCTATTGTATCCAATGTACCCTCAGTTAAACTTCAGTGATTGAATATCTGCTTGT
Organism: Stegostoma tigrinum; assembly: GCF_030684315.1. NCBI lineage: Eukaryota > Metazoa > Chordata > Chondrichthyes > Orectolobiformes > Stegostomatidae > Stegostoma > Stegostoma tigrinum. The sequence continues at coordinate 35,715,969 of NC_081375.1, forward strand.
AATCTGCTATTTACTCCAACTTTCTTTTAGGTCATACTGATTTTTCTTTCATTTTTTCTCAAGGTGCAAAAATAACCTTAAAGAATATTGAGTCATGTTGCACCAGGACCTTACAGAGTGAGTTATTTCAAGGAGTAAACTTGAAACAATTCGCCCTCCTTCATAAAATATTCCACAATTACATGGAAAGATGTTATACAGTACAGGGCTACATTTGTGAAAATTTGTATCAACTTGCAGTAAAGTTACTTTCTAACTGCAGTAACAGTGTAAGAATGTAGGTAGAATATATAATTCAAAATATTTTTTAGTCACATTACATGATTAAACCTTCAAGTTGTACAACTGCATGATCTATCAAAGCATCTTTCACACATATTGAAAACAGACTGTTGCTCGACAGCAAAATGTTCCTTCAGACTAAATGAAACTAAATGAGCGAATCATAGAATCATGCAATACAGAAGAGACCCTTCAGCCCATTGAGTCTGTACCACTTAAAAAATACACCACGATCTACACAAGTTCCATAGCCTTGAATGTAGCATTGAACAACATTTACAATTATAAGATAATAAAATGTGAGGCTGGATGAACACAGCAGGCCAAGCAGCATCTCAGGAGCACAATTATTCTGTTTATTAAGAAACGTGGTTGATAGATTCTGTTCAAAATCTAATGTAGATAACACATATAAATTGACCACCAAAAATACTTCAGGTTATGTTGTGACCATAGGAGTAGTGGCATTAGTGTTGGTGGCCTCCTCTATCCTCAGTTATAACAATAGCAATAGGAGTCAAATTAGCTGAAGATTGAGTTCCATGAGGAGGCGTTCAGGAGGAACAATTAAAAAATTAAGAAATTTTTGTAATGGACACTGTATATGAATGTTGCAGATCAGAATTTTTATTACCAGCACCAGTTGTGAAATGCAAACCTTCCCGCATATTTGAATTCTGGAATTGTTTCTCCGTTACATTTTTTAAAAATTTTGTTCAGAGCAAATTGATCTTTGCTAAGACTGGTATTTCATTTCTGAAACATACGCCCACATCTAAATGCAGTAGTTCAGATGGGGTCTGGCCATTAAACTCTACGTAATGTAATTACAGGTTCCTTCACTTTTTCTTCAAAGAAATTGGAATACTGCCAAATCTTCAACAATTCATTTTGTTTATATTTTATATCTGTGTATGAGTTTATTTTTAATGATTTGTGTGCACAGACACCTAAATCTTTTTGATCCATTACTATTCCTGATGCCTCACCTTTATGAATATGTTGTGGTTTGTTTTTGTTCTATATTAAGTCAGTGATCTCATGCTTCCACTCAGTGTACTTCTGTTAGTGAAGATTTGCCAACTTCCTTAATGAAATAACCCCAGTGGCAGGTGTCCTGTCATCAAGTTACCCTTTCTTTACACTTGAACAGTCCTTGACTTCTGTATTGCCTCTTTAGAGCAATTTATCACACAGTGTCAGTATCTCTGATACGCCCATTTTTTCTGATAGCCAGGGGTCCCTGATTGGGCCAGATTAACAGACCCAATCAGGGAACTTATTCTATGAGGTCTAGCTGGCTGACCTTGTTACAATAACTACATCCCCCATTAAGCCCAAGGACATAGGTCAGTCTTTTTTCTTGGCAAGCCTCCTGGGGCATTTTAGCACTGGGTCAGATACTTCCGACTCAGTGTCCAATATAGATAATGTGTAGTGTGTGGGAGCTTGCCTCCTGTGCCAGGAACACCTCAGTAGAATTTCAATGTCTTCCTCCAGCAGGAAAGCCATTGAAGTGGATACATCCATCACATCGATCTTTGTGAAAGTTTGCCCCTGCTAGCTTTGCGTATAAAGCCTCAATTTGAAGGATTGGGTATTTATCCAGCTGCGACAAGCAGTTTACCGTTTGTTTAGAATCCCCACAAAGGCAAGCTGTGATGATGTGTTTCAGAATCAGTACAACTGGTGCTGCCCATTCTGCACATTGGACTGGTTTGATGATGCCTTCACTTTCCAGCATCCTGATCTCTGCCTCTACTTGTAACCGTAAGACAAATGGCACTGGGTGGGCCGTGCAGAATTGTAAAATTACATCCTCGTCAACATGCCTTCGCTCCTCTGATAGTCCGTAAACCTTCCTGGGAGACTTCTAAGTATTTAATTTGAATATCACTCAGGCAGACATTTTCTAATCAAAAAAATATTGAGCAATGTACGTGAATCTCTCACAACCAATTTCACCCCGTCAAGCTTGGGCCTGAGCCTTTTACTACAGGCAATGGTAATTGAACCAGCTGCTTCTCACAAGATACTGTAATCAAAGTTATACCCTTAATCTAAGAACCTAGAAGAGAAGGTTCCACGGTCTAGGTTCTCAGCCTAGCCAAGGGGAAAAGTGTTAGTATCTGGTACCTCAGGGAAAGTTAGGCTCCTAATAACCAAAAAAGCCGCAGGTATACAAGCTGTCAGGAAAGAATTTTCATCTGCCCCAATGTCATTTGCCTAGAAAAAAATCAAGTATTTTTGCACAAAAAATGTGCCTAGTCTTTGATTGCAGGATCAAGCAAGTCACGCTTCCCAAACGAAGGCATAATGTAAGAAATGCTTACTCCAACTCAAAGATGACTGTTGCAAACAAGTTTCTTCAGGATCATGCTTTACTCTAATCACAACTTAAATAACTCCACAGAGGCTGGTATCCCATCACCAAGTCACCCTTTATTTACACATGAAGAGTCCTTGACTTATTACTGCCTCTTCACAGTCAGCTACCAGAATGCCAATATTTCTGACCCACTCCCTTTATCAGTCTACCAGAGCTCTCTGATTAGACCAGATTAACGGCCCCATTCAGGGAACTCATATTCTATGAGGTCCGGATGGCTGACCTCGTTACCATCACTACACTTAATCTATTTTGTCCTCTCATAATTTCTATCTTGCATAAATACACTTCATTGTGACTACAAAGAAAAGGTGTTTGGGAAGGACCCACCATCCATGGTTAACTAAAGAAGTTAGGAAAATGATCAAACTGAAGCAAAAAGCATATCATTGCACAAAGGTGAGGGACCTCAAAGGTAAAATCAGATGATTGAATAGAATATAAAACAGAACATAAAATATAAACAGAAGGAAATGAAACTAGAAAATCTATCAAATGAGACATACAACCTGCCGTATGTTTCAAAATGGAAGTCCAGTATGACCAATACATTTATTTTCAGAACACGCTAAGATTCTAAATCTTTTTCATCTAGGCAAAGAATGAGGGAAAGATTTATTAGGAGATTAAGTATAGAATATGACTATAAGAAGCTAGGTAGAAATATAAAAACAAAGAGCAAGAATATCTACAGGTGAATGGGAAGGAAAAGAAGATGCAAAATGTTGCTGATAAAGTGGAAGAAAAAATATCAGGAAGTGAGCATCTTAATCCTTTAAAACTTTTCTCATATCCCAACACATGATGTGCTGCAGCAAAGGAGTGAGTCTCTAGCTTAATAATAACCAACAAGCTGAGTCCTGAATGGACTTTTTTTCTAGATCATGGATCAGTATCAAAGCTCTTCAGTCATGTAACATTCAGTCATGCAACATTTGTCATGTGTGATCATGAACAACAGACAACTAATCTGCAGGGGAGCCGACGCATCCCCATCATTGAGGAAAGGAGACCCCTGGGCATTGGCACAAAAGGCAAGGTTGAAGCATGTAGCCAGAGATACTAAATGAGTGATCAATCTCCACCTCCTCCTGAAATCCCATTCCCTGCCCACCTCTACCCCCACCCTGTGATCATCAATCATCAGCTAGTTTGATCGACTCCAATTGGTTTGGTTATGATCGAGGCTGGAGGAAAGCACCAACGCTCCGTCTCCACTACTCCAGTGTCACAACAGAAAACAACAATAATTTATTCTCCTACAAAGATGACAAATCATACAACTTTCTTATATCAGGTTTTAAATTTATCAACTATGTTTCGTAAGAAGCAAAATTATGAGTTTATTATCATGACAAAACCTCTTCAATAAGGATACACTAATTGGTGTGGGAGTATATAAGCTTATCCCTCTAAATATCCACAAAACTCACACACACTCTATTTTTGAAGACACAGGGATAAACGGTAGACTGTTCCAAGTCTGAGTACTCTGATGTTCTGGCACGTGAGGTCAACTTATGAAGACACAGTTTGCTCAGGAAATACAACCTATTCTTTTAAAAGAATAAATAAGCTTCAACCTGAACTTAATCAAAAGGGTTTTATTCTCAGAAATGAGAGAGATCAGCTGCGCAACCCTGCTCCTGGCAAGCTTTCCTCTAAAAGAAATTGTTGGAGAATCTCAGCAGGTGACTGGACTTGAAACATTAACTCTGCTTTCTTCCCATAGATGCTGCCAGACCTGCTGAATTTCTCCAACAATTTCTGTTTTTGTTTCAAATCTCCAGCATCCTCAGCTCTTTGTTTTGTTTCCTCCAACCTATTTTGTTTTAAGTAAACTTTCGGCTAACTGAATCAAAATAAAGCAAGAGTGTTTTTTTCAAGCCAGATACTTCTCACATCAGTTCCATTGGGGGTATACAATAAACAGAGAAATTATCCATGATGATGCTGTTTCTAGGCAGCCTTGTTAAATAAAAATCATCAATATCCACACTGAGCACTCAGTGATCTCTCCTGAAGAAATTGTCTGCAAACCTTGAAATAAATTCCCTCTTTCAGAATTTGAGTCCTCTATGAGAATATTCAGAAGTGTCTGAGTGCACTGGTTGTAGTTAAGGCCACAAGGTCTGACAGTATTCCAGCAGTAGTGCTGAAGACCTTTGTTCTAAACTCACAACTGGGGATGTTTGCTGATGATCATAGACTATATAGTTCTATTTGCAACTCCTCCGATACTGAAACAAACTAAAACTGCATTCAACAATATCTTCTCAACATTCAAACTTTGACTGATGAGTTGCAAGTAACATCAATGTCACATATTAGCAAGGCAATGACCATTCCAACAAAAGAGAAGCTAACCACGTTCTCTTAACATAACAGCACTATTATTGCTGAAACCTCATTTATCAACATCCTGGAGCCAGCGCTGGCCAGAAACATGCAACAAAGCACAACTATCTTCCTTTATGCTGGGTGTGGCATCAGACAGAAATGAGTTTCACCCTGATTAACATTGAGTAAATTTTACTAGGGATGCTTGATGCTAAGAATAGTCAAATTCTGCCTTGATGTGAAGGGAACCAGATTTATGTAGATCAAAGGTTGGATATTCTTTAGTAAATAACTCACTTTCTAACTCCTTAAAGCCTGTCCAGTATCAACAAGGCAGGTACAATGGATTGCTTGCTAATTGGCTGAATCAGAGCAGTTCAAATAACCATTAGAAACCCTGATAACATCCAGTATAAAGCCACCTCCCGGATGGGCACACAATCCATCATTTTAAGAGATAGTAGGAACTGCTGATATTGGAGTCTGAGATAACAAGTTGTGGAGCTAGACCTGCTCCTCTGATGCTGCCCAGCCTGCTGTGTTCGTCCAGCTCCACACCTTGTTATCCATCATTTTAACGTGTACTTTCTCCACCATCAGCACGGAACTCACCAAGTCTCCTTTGATAGCACCTTTGAAACTGCACACTCTGACTCAAACATTTGGGATCACCACCAACTGCCAGATCACCTGACTTGGAAGGTTTTCAACACTTCTTCATTGCAGAGGACTCAAAATGCTGAAGTAACCTCCCTGACGGTGCTATCATTGTACCTGTAGCATATGATCTCCAGGAGAGCAACAAGACCATCAAGTACCACCTTCATTAGAGACCAACAATAAATTTTGGCTTTGTCAATGATGGCCACCAATCGTATATGAATAAAACGCAACTTGTTTGTCAATAAATTAGTATCACCAGACAGGACCAGAAAAGATAAAGTTTTCAATAGGAATATGAATTTTTAAAAAGCCTGTTGGGCTATATCTTATTGTTGCTACACAAATGCCAATCACGAGCCGATGTTGTTTTTCTGTCTGCAGCTTACATTGTACATTTGGATGTTAACATAAAAACCACATGAGCGAAATAGACTTTAGTCATTTTGAGGAAATTAGTACATATCCTCCAAACAAAGGAAAAACCAGTCTGTCAAGATTGTGGTAATGGTCAGCAACATTTGAGATGAGTCAGTTGATTGCCAAACATGTGGGATGACCCTTGTACCTTTGAAACTTTAGTGCTGTCCGTTATTCTGAACCATTTTAACATCCATTCGTCTTGAAAATAAAATGCAACAGACAACTTGGATTCCTTTTGAATATCTGTGTTCATACATATAGTCTGAGGAATATGACTGGGCCTCACTTGCATCGGAGATTTTTTAGATTTAGGTTTTATTGTCACATGTATTCGAGTATGGGGTACAAAAGTGGAGTGAAAAGTGTACAATGTCACCACACTAGGTACTGTCTTAGGTACAAAATCTTCATTACAGAAATAGAAGAGTAAAGTATAAGCCTTTCATGAGGTAAAGAGAGAACCTATTACCTTATGGAAGTTAAGCTCAACACAGAATCAAAGCTCAACTGGTTAGAAATGTCTTCCTCTGCATGTGAAACTAGCAAGATTACATGTAAAGAAGCAACAAGCTGCAGTCAGCATCATCTGTTCTTGAGTTGTGCTGAGATCAGGTGATATAGTAAGATTTGTGTTGTCAGCATAATTAGAAACTATTACTTTAAACTCAACATATTCCTACTGTGAACAAAATAAATAAGTAAAATTATTCAGTAATTTAAACTAATGGGTTTCAAATGAATAGAAACAGAGACTGTTTGCTTCAGAGATAATGAAATGTCGAATGAATTGTTTTGTACAGGTGGAGGTGAAGTTTTTGTGGGAAAACTTAAGTTTTATTATTACCGTAAAACCTTTCTCAGTGACACAAAATAACCCCAATATTCTGTCATGATCATGAAGGCATTGTTATGGAATTTATCTCTGATAATAACAAGGGAGCTTCCCAACCAGGTACTTTTGAAAAATGAAATTATTTTGACTGACAATCACCTCCTTTAATTTTGCACTGTCCATTTTTTTTTCATTTTAAACTTTTAAGTCTAAAAAGGTTGCCATTTTTTCTTTATTCTTTCATGTGACTTGATTGTCACTGGCAAAGTCAACATTTGTTGACCATCCCATTTGCTCCTGAACTGAATGGTTTGCTAGGCCATTTCAAGAACAGTTAGGAGTCAATTGCATTGTTGTGGCTATGGAGCCACATGCAAGATGGCAGACTTCCTTCCCCGAAGAACACAGATTTATGACAACCAATGATCATGGCTCCATTACTGAAGCTACCTTTCAATTCCAAATCACCCGCTATGGTGTGATTCGAACCCAATTCCTCACAGCATTAGCCTGGATCTCTGGATTAGTAGTCCAGTGATGTTACCATAACAATACTATCTCCCTAAGGATGTTAAGGCTTTACTTTGAAAGGAAGCTAAATTGTCATCAGTGAAGGTACAGTATGAGCACTGTGGGATCAATAAGTCAAGGTCAAAAATCATTTGCTACCAGGTCACCTGATGAAGAGCAATGTTCCGAAAGCCCGTGTTTTCAAATAACCTTGTTGTACTGTAACTTGGTGTCATGTGATTTTTGACCTTTCCAACCCAGTCCGGCACTGGCACCTCCACATCAGGTCAATAAATCAACAATTCTTCTCAACCAATGTTCCTAACCAAGTCATCAACATTATTGTGTTTAAATGGTGTTGTTAAAATTATCTTATTGGATAGATCAAATCATAAATTTCTAACACTTATCAACATCTTTTTGCAAAAGTTTGAATTTTAAAAGGGGTCATCCTGTACCTGGTCTTATTGAGGAACTGTGATACAATAGAAGCTGAACAAAGTCTTGTGGGAATTGTGCATGCTGCTTGGGTTTACAGTTACTTATATGATGATGAAATGTCATTCACATCCAAACGTACAACTATGTTAAATGCAGAATATTTCAAGAATTTCAATTCTTAATTTACAACTATATTGTGGGTGCATTTCTTCATTATGGGCTAAGTTTAGTGATATCTGGTTAGAAATTCTTTAGCTAATAAATTCTTTGATTGCAGCTCTAAATTTGTGGGAATGAAATCAATGGTTTGCATTGTCCTGTTTGTTAATTTCTATGTGATGCTCACCTTAAGATCAAATATGGAAAAACATCTGTCCTTTTCTATCCTACTTGGTCATGGTTTTTTAGTACCACTGCCATCTCCAGATCAGCAGATGGTCCTGAAAAAGGGAGACAGGAATGTGATAAAAAAAATGGACTTGCCACCCAGGAGGGTCTTTCTCTATGGGCAGTGGAGTCACTGGACCCAGTGGTGCCCATCTTGTTAATTATGTCACAAGACTGAGATAGTTAAAAGTCCTGCAGTATAAACAAAATAAACATTCAATGTCTATCAAAACAAAAGAAACATTCTCCTATTTTGTCACCTTGTAAAGAAACCACAAAAATTCTATGAAAAATATAGGGGAATTTATTCTCTTCACAATTACAAATATAATTATTTAAAATTATTTCTTTATGTATTTTACCAAAACACTAAATTTTTCCCACAGTATTTTCTAAAAGAGACCAATGTTATCAATAAACCGTCTAAACTACAACAAATCCACACTCTTCATGTGTTTAACTGGTGAGCCACTGGACAAAATACTGGTGTACTGAAGATTTTGGGGGAGCAAGACAATTTGGACAATAACATCTTATTTTGGGAACAAAAGCAGAAGTTGCTGGAAAAGCTCAGCAGGCCTGGCAGCATCTGTGAAGAAAAAAATCAGAGTTAATGTTTCAGGTCCCTTCCTCAGAACCTGAGAACCTCAGAATCCAGTCACCGGACCCAAAATGTTAACTCTAATGTTTTCTTCAAAGATGCTGCCGGACCTGCTAAGCTTTTCCAGCAACATCCATTTTTGTTCCTGATTTACAGCATTCGCAGTTCTTTCGGTTTTTATCGAACATCTTGTTTTGATTGCTTGGCGCTACGTACTCAATCACCAGAACTTGTGTCAAATTTAATTTTGATAACTGCAAGCACAGATTACACTTGTCCTTCTAACTATTGAGGATAAACTTGCACAATGCTATTTAACATAATTTTACAGTAGCGTTTATTTTGGTCAAGTTCAGATATGTAACACACGTCTAGTATTGGATGATTTTTCTCCATTGTTGCAATTGTCCACATGTTGAAAGGAAGTTGAAAAAAGTGTATAAATAATGATGCAATCATTTATTGCAAAATAATTAATTATTTGAATGGCTACTGGCACTTCTATTCATCTTCTCCTATTATATGTCATACATGCACCAAGAGCCTTTGTAAAACTGAAAAGGAAGAGCAATCTTGGTTCTAAATTTCTCAGCCAGTGCCAATACAAGCAATCTGCCCACCCCAATTGCAGATTTAATGGCATTATTGTATGATTCAAGTGAGTAAAACTCACCAAAAATTATGTGTGTACTTTCACAAAGGTGGCACAATTACCAATTTTTTTGAAAAAATCATTCCCATGATGTGGGTGTCACTGGCTAGGCCAACGTTTATTACCCACAGGATAGTTGAGAGCCAACCACATTGCTGTCAGTCTTGCATCACCTGTTGACCAGGTGAGGGCAATAATTTCCCTCCTGAAAGGGCTATGAGAGAATCACATGAGTTTTTACTGACAATCAGCAACAATTTCATCTTCATCATTAGATTCTTAATTCCAGAGCTCCACTGAATTCAGATTCCACCATCTCCCATGGTGGGATTTAGACCTGGGATCACAGAACATTTCCTGAGAAGCAATGGTCTAGTGGTATTATCCCTGTACTGTTAATCAAGGGACCAAGGTAATGCTCGGGGGATCCACGTTCAAATCCTGCCACAACAGATGGTGGTATTTGAATTTTATTTTTTTAAAAACATCTGGAAATAAGAGTCTAATGATGACCATGAATCCATTGCTGATTGTCAGAAAAGCCAACTGGTTCACTAATACCTTTTAGGGAAAGAAATTGCTATCCTCATCTGGCCTGGCTTACATGTGGCCTCAGACTCACAGCAATGTGGCTGACTCTAACTGCCCTCTGAAAAATTAGGAATGGACAATAAATAGCCTGGCTAGTGACACCTACATTAACTGAATTAGTTGTTAAAAATTACCTGGGTCTCTGGAATGCCAGTATTGTGCTGTTGTCTCCCCCTTTTTTTTAATGAAACAAAAGTGCAATACAGCAGATCCAGAAGATTTGAAGTAAAAACAGAAGATGTTGGAGAAACCTGACAGCTCTTCCTGAGAGAGAAGAGAAATCATGCTGGACTCGAAATGTTCATTCTGTTTTTCTCTTGGTGTAGTCACCATAGATTTTTGTTTAGATGTGGATGTTGTTGGCAAGGCCATCAGTTATTGGCCAGCCCTAACCACTCCTGATCTGAATGGCTTACAAGTCCTATTTCAGAGGGCAATAAAGAATCAGCCACATTGCTGAGAGTCTGTAGGCCAGACCAGGTGAGGATGGCAGGTTTCCTTCCCAAGTGAATAAAATAGTTTTCCTTTAAAAATTTATGATGACTGAAAATTTGCCTTTAGGCTAGGTTTTCTCACTCCCAGATTATTAGTAAATTCATATTTTACAATCCACTATGGTGGGATGATGAACCCACTTCCCCAGTGCATTACTCGACCAGAGATATTACCAAAAGCCAATGTCTCCACCTATCTTGGTCCAGCACTTTCTGTTTTTAAAAACTGAATGAAGCGCAGTTGGTGTAAATCAGAAACCAAAACAGAAATTACTGGAAAAACTGAGGAGGTCTTGCAGCATCTGAGCAGAGAAATCAGTGTTAAAGTTTAAGATTGAGCAACCGTTCCTCAGAGCTGTGTCTGCTTGTTCTATCTAACTTATCCATTCACAAATGAAGAAATTAACTCTAGTGAGGCAAATAACAGGTTCACCTATGTAACCTTTTATTCGGACATTGTGTGCCCAGCACCATGACATCATACGCGCATTGGCTGTGCAAGACTTCACTTCCTGACTTTCGGAGCACTATTTGAGATTATGAAATTGAGGAAATTTCAAGAAAACCCTTTCTAGATGAGAAAGACTCTGAAAAACTGAGTCTAATGAAGTGGGAAATGAGCTTTAAAAGTTGAAGCTTTTGTGTTGTAAGTATTCCCGAGAATGGCTGTCAATGATCTCTATCATTTTTTCAGTCTTGAGAGGTCATCTTGGCATAATTCAACCAATAAGACTGTAATGAAATGTATAAATTTTCCTTCTATTTTAAGGTGATGATATAAAATGCAGCATACCTCCTGTACAGAGGATCGCATCCATCATGCCCTGGAGAGATGTCTACATGGATTGGATAGAACTGTTTCGTCTAATTGGAAGGGTGAGTGATTTTGTTTCAAATTAATTTCTTTTGTATTGTTTATTCATAATTTTGAAATTCTGCTTTATTGTTTGTGTTATTTCAATGTGGATCTGTAACAGTTTAGGTGAGAGTGTTGAACATGATAATGAGGATCATTGCCAGTGATTAGCATTGAGCCCTTCTTGATTAGAATATCATACTCTTGTGAAACTGGTATTTTTGAAAACTCAGAAATCAGTTTCTCAATTGCTAAGAATCATAAACTCATCATGCTATTGAACTTCTCAAAACCATAAACATGTGCTTGTGTTGAAATTTGCTGATGAGATTTAGATGTACAGCAAAGCTCCGTGTAACAGCCTGAAATGTTCCTACATCCTTTTTTGAGATTGACAGTGTGCCAAGCATGAAGTCATTCGTGAAAATTTACCCTGAGGTAATTTTTTTCAAAATATTTCGAATATAGAGTCATATAACCATAAAAAGGAGTTCATGCAGCCTATCATGCTTTTGTCAACACTTTAACAGCTGTCCGTTGTAATCTCACATGTCAGCTTTTTAGCCATCACCCTGCAAATTAGTCATCTTTAAGTACATAGCGTCATTGAGTCATAAAGCAGTTTGATAGATCTTAAGAAGGCAAAAGATTAGGATTTATACCCTTAAATTCCCACACTTAGCTCAAGACCTAGAATTACACTCTCAGCAGCTTGCACACTGTGCTGGGAGCACTTAAGGTCCTGCTTTTATCTGTAGACCTACCTTGCTTCAAAAAACTAGCTCTAGTGAGTTCCAATGGAACCTTCTTTCACCACCCTTTTGGCTATGCATTCTATATCTCACCTCCTGTATGAAGAAGATCTCCTCATATCCTTTTTAACTCTTTTGTCAATTATGTTAAATCTATGAACTCAGGATATCAACTCACTTGTCAGAGAAAAACATTACCCCTGATGTGCTTGATTAAGACCCCCGCTAATTTTAAAAAATTTTTCTTGATGTTTTAATTTCCCTTTAATGAGGGCAATCCCACCTTTTTCTGTCTGTCTTGATAACCAAAGTTCGTCATGTCATGTCAACCTGTTTAAACTTTCCCAATATGTGCTCCAACGCTTCAATACCTTTCTTAACATGTGGTAGCCAGGATTCTATATAACACCTGAGGTGAGACCTGACCAGTCTTTTGTAAATGTTAAACTTGGTTTATCTTCTCTTTGTATTCGCTGCCCCCCTTTATAAAATCGTGTCCTATACAACATTTCCAGTTCCTCAACTCTAAACGAATAGATTCAGTCTTTGAACCCTTCAGTTCTATGTTTTGATAGGACAGTGAGTATATTTTATGGTATTGTGAAATAGAGAACTTCAAAATATTATTATGAAAATTATCGTTTAGGAGAGAGCGCTGATGTTACTTACATTTACTATGCGTTCCTGGACAGGTGGCCAATGCATTATTCAAACATTTTTATTTGCATACGTAAATTTGGAGAGCAATAACATCATCCTTTGTCAGTACTGCCTCACTGCCTTCCTTGACTCCCGGTTTCCTACTCCTCATGAATGTACATTGTAGCCAGAAACATTTAGTCCTGATCCCAGATAACAAAGTGTGAAGCTGGATGAACACAGCAGGCCAAGCAGCATCTCAGAAGCACAAAAGCTGATGTTTCGGGCCTAGACCCTTCATCAGAGAGCGGGTCTAGGCCCGAAACGTCAGCTTTTGTGCTTCTGAGATGCTGCTTGGCCTGCTGTGTTCATCCAGCTTCACACCTTGATATCTTGGATTCTCCAGCATCCGCAGTTCCCATTATCCCTAGTCCTGATCCCAGTTCAGGCTTACATAAAATCTCTGTTGGTTGCTTGAGCCCTTGGAACAGGGCTTGAAGCCACAAACTACTAGCTCAAGAACGAGCATGACCATTGAATCAAGGTTGATTCAGGGCAACCTTTTGAAATTTGAATTTTCAGATTTAGGTCTTGAGTGGCATGTGGTGAGCACACTTGCTGTGTTTCGTCAAGTTATAAAAGTTTTGAATGGCCCATAAGCATATTGGACTCTTGTGCAAATGAATTTACAAACTTTTACAACATAAAAACACTAATAATGGCAAGTTATTGCAAGTAGGAATCACTGCATACAATATTTGCCATGAATTTACAATTTTTTATTGATAAATGGACTAATGTATCATTTTCTAAAATAGCTTAAAGAGAATTTTAAAAATTAATACTTGTCATTACATAATTAATAATTTATTAACAATTATAATCAACCTAGGTTTCTGCATTAATGCCTTCTCTGAATGCTTGCATATTTACATATGCAAATAATATCTTTTAAATTGCATAATGGCCATTTGTGTGGGAAGGGACAATGAATGCAAGTAATGGTGACATGATAACTCAGTGGTTAATGCTGCTGCCTCACTGTGCCAGGATCCTGGGTTCAATTTCAGCCTTGGGTGACTGTGTAGAGTTTGCACATTCTGCATGTGTTTGTATGGGTTTTTACTGGGTGCTCTGATTTCCTCCCACAGCCCAATGATCTGCAGGTTAGGTGGATTGGCCATGCTAAATTGCCCATAGTGTTCAGGGAAGTGAGGATTAAATGGATTAGCCATGGTAAATGTGGAATTATGGGGTAGGGTAGGGGTGCTGGGTTTGGATGGGATGCTCTTTAGAGGGTTAGTGCAGATTTGATGGGTCAACTGCCTCTTCCCACACTATAGGGATTCTATACTTCCAATCAGTAATTTCCGTAACAACATTTTGAAATACCCTATTTCACACTGGTATAAGAAATGCGTGCTGGCCTTTTAAAGAAGTATTCTCCTCTCAATGATTAAAATTTATTTGCAATTTCTCTAAAATTGAAGAAACCCACACTTTAACATTATAAAACAATTTGGATGCTGGGAATCTGAAGAAAGTGCTAAAAATGTTCAATCGCTTTGGCAGTATCTGTGGAGATGAAAACAAAGTTGTAAGTCTAATGCAAGGTCATTGTTTGGGACAAGTTACAGTTATTGACTGCCAAACAAGATTTGCACAACTTTGTCTCAAAGAAAGGTTTTAATGTAGACGTTAAACAAACAAAAGCCCACATAATTATTGTCCACGTTTACTTAACACCCTAAAGCAGCTATACTGTGACATCAGGAATGGCAGGAAGGAAATCAGTTCACAATTTATCTGACTGTACATGTCTGGAGAGCTTCGATCTTGTTGCAGCTTGTAATAGTTTAAATAAATGCAATTTGAGCTGTTTTACATAGGTAAAGATTTATGAAATTAGACAATCTTCTCAGTCATTGTTCTGCTTTCATTGCCAATCTTTCTACAGTGACCTAGAATTCAATTGCTCTGAGAACACTTTTCACTCAGATCTGACTGAGATTAGATTTTTAATATTTCGAATACCAAATACGGTTTAAAGGAGTTTCACTTTTGATCCTTTTACCTTTTATAATCAATTATGAGATGAAAGTTGAATTTGTTTTGGAATCTATTTGTACAACGTCCTGTTGAAAGCATTATCCAATGTAGGAATGTGGGAAAATGAACTTTTTTTCAGGTAGACTAGTGTGAATAAAACCTAACATTTTGACCTAGTCTTAAAAATTTAGCTGAACCATTGACTTCTTGATTTTGCAGCAATCAAAATGTTGTAGAAATTGTGTTCAATCACTTAAGGTCTTAATTTGTATCCCCTTATGCCGAGATGCGGGCCTTGTGCTTGTCTTCATGTATAAGAAAGAAAAATGTTCATTTAAATTGTATATTTCTGGATGTCAGGGTGACCCAGTGCTCGACAATCAATGAAATAGTTTTAAATCACCACACTGAATTTTACCAGCAGTTGGGTGTATCATTTTTGTTGAGATTCTTGGAGGATTTCTCTCCGTGAGCCCATTCTGGTTTTCTCATGCGTTACCCAAAAATCTCCACATTACCAATGCACCACGCCTCAGTGATGTCTTGCCAGTCCTATCTTTGCTCTCATCAAAGGCAGGAGAACTCACTCCTGCCAGGATCACCCAGGATTCCCAGTGCCAGCAGAATATTTAAAGACCAAATCAGACAGGAACTGCCCTTACTGTGCACGTAATCAAAAAGAAATACTGGCCAGAGCATCTTGGTGTCATGGCTAACATTTAATTGCAAATCCCAAGTGCATATTTGTAAATGTACGACATGTTAGGGACCAAGCTGCATAGTTTACCCTCCTTAGTGTCATCCTATTTCAGAATTCTCTCTAAGGAGTGCTACTTTTTCCTCAATTCCCAAGGTAGCCCAATGTCTTCTCGTTGATCAATGTGTGACCTTCACATGACAGAAAGCCTTCAAATGGTTGAAAATTCACTTTGATATAACAGCAGCTAAAGCAAAGAATATCAAATAAAGCAAAGGTGTTTTTGTCTCTGGGAGCAGACAGAGACTGCTTGCCTTTTGAGCATCAACAAACCTGGAGTCAATGAGTGATCATTGCATCTAGAGCAATTTCTATTGGAGATGAGAGGTGATTAACTCCAGTGTGACTTGTTTTGCTGGATGCTGCAGTGATCATTCCTTTAGTCCTTCAACACACCTCTGCTACCACCACCGCCCCCCACCCCACGCTCCATTCACCTGTTTCTGACCTAGAATCAAACTTCATCTTTAGCAGGCCCTTCAAATCCATGATATCCCAGTGGAAGGATATATCAATGCTCAGTCTCAGTGAAGGAATTTCATAATAGAGTCATCAGCCATGGTTTCAGAGGGTAGCCTATATCTCTAAGGAGCATCCTTATAAATGGAACCTGCAATTGACAATTTTCAAGGATATAGGCATCATGACAGTTCCCAGGGCAGCTGGGGCAGACTCTGAAATTGTGGTACCAATGGTCATGGATAACTTGTACAATGATGCAATGAAGTCCCTTTCTATGGACGCAGTCTGTTGGCTTTTGATGTGGTGGTCTCAACACAATGTATGTATCCAGCCTATGGTGCCCTGCCCTAGGCAAAATCTGCTGCCTGGGCTGTAGCATTGACCTTATCACAGGGACATGAGATAACATAGACTAATCTCACACCAACGGCACCAGTAACAGGCTCGATCCATTTGCGGGTTGATGATTATGAGATCCTACACAGATTCCCAGAGGATCCTCAGAAGCAGCTGGCTGTATAAAAGTGTTGTGCAGTCATCACCTTGACAACAATTGGGAGAGGATGGCTACCCTCCCCATCATGTCACCAGTCCTGCTCCAGCGGTCAGCTTAATTCCATGACAGTGTTCCAGGATATTGTCAATCCACGGTGACACCAAGCCTCACTTATCTGGAAGAAATGGTCTCAAGGGCAATGTAGTCTGAGACTCCTGTACCTCTAGCACGTTCCAAGATGAGGCCTTTTCATATGGAGGCTGTTTCACATCCACTGGAACATGCTGCTGGTCCTAGGCTTATTGGAGCATCTGTTTTACTTCAATTCCCTGCATGTCATAGCACCGCAGCAAGCATGATAATAACCCCTGATGTGATAATGGGAACTGCAGATGCTGGAGAATCCAAGATAATAAAGTGTGGAGCTGGATGAACACAGCAGGCCAAGCAGCATCTCAGGAGCACACAAGCTGATGTTTCGGGCCTAGACCCTTCATCAGAGAGGGGGATGGGGAGAGGGTTCCGGAATAAATAGGGAGAGAGGGGGAGGTGGACCGAAGATGGAGAGAAAAGAAGATAGGTGGAGAGGAGAGTATAGGTGGGGAGGTAGGGAGGGGATAGGTCAGTCCAGGGAAGACGGACAGGTCAAGGAGGTGGGATGAGGTTAGTAGGTAGGAAATGGAGGTGCGGCTTGGGGTGGGAGGAAGGGATGGGTGAGAGGAAGAACAGGTTAGGGAGGCAGAGACAGGCTGGACTGGTTTTGGGATGCAGTGGGGGGAGAGGAAGAGCTGGGCTGGTTGTGTGGTGCAGTGGGAGGAGGGGACGAATTGGGCTGGTTTAGGGATGCGGTGGGGGATGGGGAGATTTTGAAGCTGGTGAAGTCCACATTGATACCATTGGGGTGCAGGGTTCCCAAGCGGAATATGAGTTGCTGTTCCTGCAACCTTCGGGTGGCATCATTGTGGCACTGCAGGAGGCCCATGATGGACATGTCATCTAAAGAATGGGAGGGTGAGTTGAAATGGTTCGCAACTGGGAGGTGCAGTTGTTTATTGCGATCCGAGTGGAGGTGTTCTGCAAAGCGGTCCCCAAGCCTCCGCTTGGTTTCCCTAATGTACAGGAAGCCACACCGGGTACAATGTATACCACATTGGCACATGTCCCATGTGTCGAAGTTCTTCAAGGACCGCAACCTTCCCCCCACAGTGGTCGAGAACGTCCTTGACCGCGTCTCCTGCATTTCCCGCAACACATCCCTCACACCCCACCCCCGCCACAACCGCCCAAACAGGATCCCCCTGGTTCTCACAAACCATCCCACCAACCTCCGGATGCAACGCATCATCCTCCGACACTTCCACCATCTACAATCTGGCCCCACCACCCAAGACATTTTTCCATCCCCACCCTTGTCTGCTTTCCGGAGAGACCACTCTCTCCGTGACTCCCTTGTTCACTCCAAACTGCCCTCCAACCCCACCACACCCGGCACCTTCCCCTGCAACCGCAGAAAATGCTACACTTGCCCCCACACCTCCTCCCTCACCCCTATCCCAGACCCCAAGATGACATTCCGTACTAAGCAGAGGTTCACCTGCACATCTGCCAATACTCCACTTTTGGAGTATTGCATACAGTTCTAGCTGCCTTGCAGTAAGAAGGATATTATTAAATTGGAAAGGTGAAGAAAAGATTTTCAAGGATATTACCGACACTAGTGAGTTTGAGTTCTAAGGAGCGTCTGGATAGGCTGGGACTTTCCACCTTGGAGTGTCGGAGGTTGAGTGGTGACCTTAGAAAGTTTATAAAATGACAAGGGTCAGCGATAAAGTGAGATGGGAAAGATTTAAAAGTGACCTGAGGAGCAAATTTTTCACACAGAGTGTGGTGTGTATATAGAATGAATTACTAGAGGAAGTTGTACATGCAGGTACAATTACAACTTTTAAAAGACAGTTGGACATATATATGAACAGGACTGGTTCAGAAGGAGATGGGGCAAACACAGGCAAATAGGACTAGTTAGTTTGGGAAACCTGGTCAGCATAGACAAGTTGGACAAAAGGGCCTGTTTCTGCCCTGAAACAGTAACCACTGACTTCATGACCCAATGCCTCTAGAAGCTTAGGAAAATTACAGGGAAAATTATGTGTAATGGATATTGAATGCCATGTCAGTGGAAGCATTAGTCAATCAAAAGAAAAGGAAGGAGTGTTGAAACAGGAATAGCCCTTTACACCTGCTCCAACATTCAATTCATTCATAATTTAACTTTATTTACCTGCCTAGGTTTGGTAACTATTAAAACTCTTGCCTACTGCAAATGTAACAATTGTATGTTTTGATAGTTTCAATTTATCTAGTTTCACCAGCTACTTCTACAGGCGGAGAGGGTTCAGATTTCCAGCAGCCTTTTTGTGAAGAAATGATTTCTGGCATTAGCTCTGAATGGCCCGGCTCCAACTTTTCATAACGCCATTCAGCCATGTTCCTGGCTCAGCAGAGAAATAATTTATTGCAACTCAACCCCATTATTTATCTGATAAATGTTCTGGACTCAAGGAGCTCAGTGAAACCATAAGCAAAACGTATGGGAAACTAGGACGGGGATGAAGGATCTTAGTTTTTTGTTCCCTTTATTTATTGAGGGTGAGGGTATCTCTGGCTAGGCAATATTTCTTTCCCATCACTAATTGCCCAGAGAGCAGTTAAGAGTCAACCACATTACTGTGGGTCTGGAGTCACATGTCGGCCAGACCGGTTAAGGATGGCAGTTTCCTTCCCTAAAGGACATTAGGGAACCAGATGGGTTTTTCCAACAATTAACAATGGGTTTGTGGTCATCATTAGATTCTTAATGCCAGACATTTTATTGAATTCAAATTCCATTGTCTGCCATGGTGAAATTCAAACCCAGGTCCCCAGAACATTATCTGGGTCTCTGGATTAACAGTCCAGCGATAAAACCGCTAGACCATCGCCTCCCCTTTTACCTGTGCCTCATTATAAGGGAAATAGCTAGCCTTCTTTGCCATGTTCATATAGCCTAGTCAAAACTGGTAATTTATCATGTAAAAACAACCCTGAATGCAAATCTCTATCCTGCCACACCATTGCATAATGTGAATGGATTGCTGTTCTGTAGAATCAATGAAAAGGAAAGTTCAACAGGAGTGGGAGCAAA
This sequence comes from Stegostoma tigrinum, assembly GCF_030684315.1. Lineage (NCBI taxonomy): Eukaryota > Metazoa > Chordata > Chondrichthyes > Orectolobiformes > Stegostomatidae > Stegostoma > Stegostoma tigrinum. Next base: position 35,735,766 of record NC_081375.1, read on the forward strand.
TATAGGCTTAAACAGATGTTACCAAAGGTAAAGTTAGAAATACAGGAAATGAACAACGGTTCTTTTAGCAGCTGAAAGAGAAAGATGGTTGGAATATTATTCTTGTCCTCCTCCAACATGGGGTAATCTTTTCTCTCAAATCCAACTTGCTCTGCACTTCCAGAGATAATGGGAACTCGATGAAGTGCCCAGGCCCAAAACGTCAGCTTTTGTGCTCCTGAGATGCTGCTTGGCCTGCTGTGTTCATCCAACTTCACACTTTGCTCTGCACTTCCAGAGCTGTTTGCTCTGTACTTCCGCTATTTTGTTTGGGCTGGAATCTAAATGACATTCTAATGTTGTGTTCTCTGTATGTGTCTGAACTGTTGGTGCCAGAGAAAAAGCAGGTTAATTTCTGAATTGCGATAACAACATACACAATTTGACTAAACATATCCTGTTCTTGTTTAGATGTTTGCATCAACTGCTTCATTATGCAGCCCATCCTTTGTTCTTTGTGTCCCTCTCAATGGGCTCATTTAGAAACTGGGAAGAAATAAAAATAAAACTTCTGCATCATTTGATCATGCATGCTTTAAATAGCATTGTGTTCATCAAAACTGCAACTAAGAAAGAACATAAGCCCACATTGTCCGATGGCCATGCAGTCACTATTTCAGCGTAGATGAAAGTTGCAAGGAGACCCCACGGAATCCCCATCACAGCATACTCCAAAGGAATTGACGGAAAAATTGTATTTTCTTTCCTCTAGGCAACTCCTCTCCAATAGTTAAATTGGATATTTTGGAGGATTCCAATAAAATTAAGTAAAATAGTTACGCAGGTAAGTTGAGATTATTAATCACATTGTATAACTCCCTGAGAAACAGTCCAATAGACTCCATACATACCCAAAATACACCTCCATCAGACCTTGACCTTACCCATCACCCTCCCCCCAAGCCAGGATCTGACCCCTTACTCCACCATGGACTCCATCCCAGTAACCCCTACTGCTGAAACCAACACCCCCACCCCTCTCTGGACCCAAACTAAACTATCCGCCACTGGACCCAAAACCCCCAGACCCAAGGCTCACCTTCTCCAACCCCAGTTAGATCTGAATCTCTCCCAACCACCCAAAGCTCCACTATACATGCATCATTCACCTAGTCCGATTGCCAAGTTGCACAGTGGCACCCCACGTCATTAGCCTCCCTCTTGACATCGTACCCTGCTCAACACCCGCCCCCCAGGTACCTTAGTCCCTACCCAGCTGGAAGCCTACTCAGCTAGCATCTTAGTTACATGGCAACCTGGCACCTTAGAACATGCCACCCTACTTAATGGCACTGTACAACCATACTCATCTGGTACTCCACCCTCCAAGCACACTATGATTATACTTTCCTTACATGTACTGTTTAACAGCAGCCGTCAAAGCGGCCACAAGCACCTTTAAATTTCAGAATACAGTAGCTGAATGCTGTGAAAAAGAGACATTGTTCACCTTCCCCTGACAGCCATACACTCTGAAAGAACTGGCAGAAAGGAAGTACAGCTCCCCTTTTCTGAGGGAACCCTGATCAGAGTCTCTTGTCAGAAGTGTGGAGCTCTGTTCTTTTGTTCAAGAAAGAAGGAATGGAGTGATATTTGTACGAGATGGCACCCATCAGAACTCTGGCCAAATGGTTCTTAAGACAGATGGGTAAAAAAAAAGTTTGATATAAATTTCGTACAGATTAATTTCAAACATTATGTGGATATGAGGTAATATTAATAAGGGCATTGCAATAGTTTATGTATTTGACCTGTGTAAAAAACAAATAGAGAAACTTAAAGAAATTATTATTAATAATAACAATAATAATATTTTGGCAGTACAGATTTGAGTAAAGAGATTCATTTTGCCAGCATTTGTACGGTTCAAAAATTTGTGAAAATCCCAATTCAAAAGGAAAGCCAACATTTATATTGCATGAAAAGAGACTGTTGATTGGTCGCATTTGGACTTAGAGATGTATCCATGGAGGAGGCACTGATTAATGATGATTGACAGTTAAATAACAAGCTTAATTGAAATGTTAAATCAAGTAGATTGACTCTGATTGGTTTGGGCATTCCCTAAGAAATGAACCAGTGAACAAAAGCCTGTCGCTTATTTTGTTGAGTAGTAACAGACATGATGAATGTAGATGTTCTTTCTGTTTACAAAGCACAGGGCCCTGTATATTATTATATGTGCCTTACAGTGCATATTTGTCTGTATTGGAAGCTATATATTTTAATATAAAGAACACTGTTCTTTCAGTCCATTCAACAATCCCCTCTAATATAGTATAAATCTTGTCTTTTGTTTTGAATAGGTATGCAATTGGCATTTTTAAAAAATAAAATGTCCTTGAAAAGTCTCGAGTATTGTAAACAGATAGAATCAAGCGTCTGCCAGAGCAAGTCGTAGCTGCCAGGTACAGTTACCACATTTAAGAGTCATTTGGACGAAACATGAATAGGAAAGATCTAGAATGTGACTGGCCAAACGCAGGCAAAGGGGACTGGTTTAGTTTGGAAAATATGGTTGGCTAGGGCAAGTTGTTTTCATGTTATATGAATTTGTGATTCTGTAACTGAATGATTCCACAAAGCAGATATAGGACATTCAGCCTATCAAGTCTGCACTGACACTTCAAAGAGCATCGCACTCAGACCCATCCTACACCCATAAGACCATAAGACATAAAAGCAGGAAATAGGCTATTCAGCCCATTGAGTCAGCTCCACCATTCAATCATGGCTGAAAGGTTTCTCAAAACCCTATTCTCCCACTCTCTCCTCATAACTTTTGATCACCTTGACAATCAAGAACGTATCTATCTCTGTCTTAAATATGCTCAATGACCTGGTCTCCTCACGTATCTGTGACAATGAATTCCATAGATTCACTATTCTCTATCTGAAGAAGTTTCTCCTCATCTCCATTCTAGAGTGTCTTCCCTTTATTCTCAGGCTATGCTCTCGGGTCTTTGTCTTACTTGTTAATGGAAACATCTTGCCAGCATCTACTCTATCTAGCCTGCTCAGTATTCTGTAAGTTTCAATTAGATAACCTCTCATCTTTCTAAACTCCATTGAGCATAGACTCAGAGTCCTCAAACATTCCTCATATGTTAAGCCTTTCATTCCTGGGATTGTTCTCATGAACCTGCTCTGGACCTGCTCCAGGGCCAGTACATGCTTCCTGAGGCATGGGGTCCAAAATTGCTCACAATATTCTAAATGTGGTCCAGGCGGACCCTTATAAGGCCTCAGAAGTACATCCCTGTTTTTACTTTCCAGTCTTCTTGAAATAATTCACTTGAAATGCCAACATTGTATTTACCTTGCTAATTAACAACTCAATCTGCAAGTTTACCTGAAGAGAATCCTGGGCTAGGGCCCCCAAATCCCTTTGCACTTCAGATTTCTGAATTTTCTCCCCATTTAGAAAATAGTCAATGCCTCTGTTCTTCTTATCAAAGTGCGTGACCTCACGCTTTCCCACGTTGCACTCCATTTGCCCACTCTCCTAACCTGCCCAAATCATTCTGCAGCCTCCCCACCTCCTCAGTACTACTTGTCCCTCCACCTGTCTTTGTATCACCTGCAAACTTAGCCAGAATGCCCTCAGTTTCTACATCTAGATCATTAATATATGAAGTGAAAAGGTGTGGTTCCAACACTGGCCCTTGCCAAATGCCTCTAGTCATTGGATACCATCCTGAGAAAGACCCTTTTAACCCCACTCTATGCTTCTGCCAAACAACCAATCTTCTATCCACGCTAGTACCTTACCTATAAAACCATCAGCCCTTATGTTATTCAGCAGCCTCCTGTCCAGCATCTTATCAAAGGCCTTCCGGAAGTGCAAGTAGATAGCATCCATTACTTTCTCAAAGATTTCTAACAGATTTGTCAGGCATGACCTCCCCGTGATGAAGCCATGCTGACTTTGCCCTATTTTAACAAACATTTCCAACGTTCAGAAATCTCATCATTCTCAATAGACTCCAAAATTTTACCAATGGCCTAGGTTAGGCTGATCGGCCTGTAATTTCCCGTCTTTTGCCTTACTCCCTTCTTAAACAGGTTTGGTTACATTAGTGATTTTCCAGTCCTCTGGGACACTCCCTGACTCTAGGGACTCACCGCTACCACTTCCACTATCTCTTCAGCTACCTCCTTCAGAATTCTGGGCTGTAGCCCACCTGGCCCACTTGACTTATCCAGGCCTTTCACTTTCTCTAGCACTTTCTCCTTAGTGATGGCTACCACACTCACCTCCCAACCCAGCCCTCCCCAATCCCCTGAGTCTCTTGAACTTTTGGGATATTACTCGTGTCTTCCACCGTGAAAACTGACATGAAGTATTTGTTCAGTCCCTCTGCCATTTCTTTGATCCCTATTAGTACTCCTCCAGCATAATTTTCCAGCAGCCCAATGTCTACTTTTACCTCTCTTTTGCCCTTTATATATTTAAAGAAACTCTCGCAATCTTCTTTTATATTACTGGCTAGCTTACCCTCATTTTAAATCTTCTGCCCCCCATTTCCTTTTTAGTTGTCCTCTGCTCGTCTTTGTAGGCTTCCCAATCCTCTGCCATTGTGTATAATGCTAAGTATTTACTGATCAAACATTCATGATACTCCAATCAAGCCGAAGCCACGGTGGGTGTAAGATCTGGAGTTTGTTAAGTGGATGACATACACACACTTTTGCACTCACATAGAACTGATAAGTATGGTATTTCAAATCATTTTTGCCAAATGTTACACACATTGTTTACAAAAACCGCTATTTGAAGTGAGCATCCTCCCCACTTCTAAGAACACATATGGCTCTACATAGTATCTTTCACTATCTTTATTTCCACCTCCTCCTTGGAGCACTTAAATAAATGAATATGCGCCCATGCTAGAATGTGCTGAAGACATAAATTCGACTGGAGGGCAAGAAAGTCTTCTAGAACATGATTTCTTTGCTTTATTTGCAAAAATTTTTGATTTCCCGGCAAACTGAATGCTGTTAGGACTCATAATAATGACTTACTAATGCTAACACTTTATCCAACAACTGGTCTAAAGAGACTCTTTCAAACCTGTCATTGATTCAACCTACACATTACTTCTTTTTTGAAACATTTTAAATATAGCCACTTTACTGGTGTTACTCAGATATTTTCTTCTTATCAGAACAGCATAAACTCATAGGTGTCTAACTTGGCTTGCTGCCAGGCTAGGTCAGAGGGTTATGGATTCAAGTGCAACTTCAGCAACTGCAATGCTAATTAGAGCAGTCAAGATACTTAAATTTAAAAACAAGAGAGCATTGCAATGAAGACTGCAATTGACACCTCTTTTATCAAAGCAGATGAAAAAGATCCCATGGAAGAAAAAGGAAACATTCCTAGTGTCTGACCCCGCAAATGATATTATTCAGTCATAATGTTATTGCTGTTTGTAGGTTCTTTCTGTGTCCAAATTAACTGCTAATTTCCACTACATTCCAATCGTGTCTATTCTTTGAAAATACTTAATTGACTGTAGAGCTCTTTTGTGAGGCTGTGAACAACTCTATATAACTGCGAGTTCTTTCTTTTCAAACAGTAATTTGGATACTGTATGATTATAAGTGTTAAATTATACTTTTTTGTTCCTTACGTACATTCATTCACCCAATCAATTTACATTCCATTGAGTAATTCACTGGGAAAAGTCCCTGCCCCGAACATGATGCCCTTTGCCATTTGCAACCTTTTAAAGGGAAGCGTTCAACACAAATGACTTACTTCATTGTGTAAAAGAAAAACTGCTTTCAGAAGGACGAATCTATATAAAATTAGTTCTAAGCTGACAGTAACACAGTCTGTAAATAGTGCCTTGACAGTACACGAGACAGTTTTGAAACTGCAATAATTACTCAGCAATAGAAAGATTGGTTTAGATTCATACATCTGGGTGGAAAACGGAACTAACATGAAATGCAACAATTTTCAACAACTAATGTTCTCAAAAATCACAGAGTATTATTTCTACACGACATTGCAGTAAGTTCCAGCTTTCACTTATTGTGCCATGCCAAAAAACACAGAATTAATCTGTTCTGAACCCTTGACATTTAAAAGTAGGAGTTTCCCCAACTTTTCTTAATCATTCTCAAAGTTAAAGCATTTCAAAAAAATTCTAATTCATGTTCAAACTTTTACTGTTTCCTATTTGTTTCCTATTTCCTAGCAAAATCGCATAGGAGCATCATAGATAATATTTGTTAAAAACAGTTCACATTTATAAATTGTGAATTTTATTTTTAAAAAATTCCAAGTCGATACACAGGAGCAGTATTAGCCAGCAATTGTCACAAGGGTGCATAGAGAAATATTAGGGCAGATGACCGAAATCCTGGTCAAAGAGATAGACAAAATTACAGAAATAGGGAAGAGAGCTGAGTCTGGGTTGGAAGCTCTTCAGAGGATCAGTGTAGGCTTGATGGGCCAAATGGCCTCTTTCAGCATCGTAGGGATTCCATGATTCTGTGAAAAGGTGTCTTCAGGGATAAAAGAGAGGCAAAGGGATTTAAGGACGATATTACAGAGCTTCAGATACCAGGTGTCTGAACACATGACTACCATTGGCGCTGTAATTAAGATTAGAGGTGTACTAGATGCCTGAATTCATTCATGCTTTCTCTGCTTGTTGCTATCCAGTGACAGGCACCTGGAAAAGCTACATATAGAGATCATGTGGACAGTTTGGCAATTATATACACCTTGTTGAATAAATTGACACGATGAATGGAAAATTGAATCAGACAATGTACAAACCAGGCTGCTAACTGATCCAGTGCCAATCATTGTCCATCTGGCAGGAAAAATCTTGCATTCATCCCTTTACACAAATATATTGAGTTCTTCTACTGCTACTTTGTCAACCAGTCCTGGCCTTCTTTTTCAGCTGGTCTCTGTGTGAACCGTTGGAGCTTGGAAGAACTCGTGAGCAGAGATCCCCACAGCTTTTTAATCCTCATCGAGAAGATACTGCTGAAAACTCAGGAGGTAAGGGACAAGGGAAAATAGACCACCTCAGCAGAGTTTACAAACACTTTCCTCTGTTTGAAGTTGATTGGTTTGGTTTGTGACAGGAATGATGCATGTTTTAGTCAAAAAAGAACAAGCATTTTAAAGATAACTTTGTGAATGTATGATATACAATATTTTTCAGCATACTTTTGTGACCAGAAGCATTATTAGACATACTCAACTGCTCGGGTTTGTAATACACAAATATGAGATTGAATAGTTCATGAGTGCATTTTTAGGTTAGTCAAAATGTGTGCATTTGTTTCATATTACAATAATATTGGGATATCCTCATTGTGAAAGTGTTGGGAAAATATTGAGTTTGCTCCCAACAAGAGCGACTCCTTGCCTCTGATTGGCCTCTGTCCCTGGTGCCTTTGTTCTATGGGGAGGTCGTATGCCCACTACCCACTTGGCATTGGCTTCAGTAGGCCTTGCCTTGAAGATGCCAGCATTGGCTGGCTCTCCAGACCGTTGTGAGATATCTGTCACCACAAGCTTCTGATGCTTGATTCTGTGATTTGGAACTGCGTTGAGCTGCCCTTCTTTTCCTGGACCGACTGATTCATTGCTTTCAGCCTTTCTTCAGATTCCACTCATTTTCCCTCATTTGCTTCTTACTTTACAACAGCTTCCTCCATCTCTTCTTTGGTCACCTAGAGCTACTGTTTAAGTTTTTATTCTTATTCTTTACTTCCTTATCGCACCTTTTTCTTTTAACATAGAACATAGAACAGTACAGCACAGTACAGGCCTTTCAGCCCACGAAGTTGTGCCAAACTTCTACCCAGAGCCCAGGGTCTATCTAACCTCCACTGCTACCTTATACTACCATCCGTATACCTATCTAATAGCCGCTTAAATGCCCCAATGAGGCTAACTCCACTACCTTCTCTAGCAATGCATTCCATGCGCCTACCACTCTCTGAGTAAAGAATCTACCTCTGATATCTCCCCACTATCTACCTCTTTTGACTTTAAAACTATGTGCCCTTGTAAAAGCTATCTCCACCCTAGAAAAATGTCTCTAGCTGTCAACTCTATCTATACTTATCTATTTCTATCTTCTCTATCTATAGGGTGGCATGGTGGCTCAGTGGCTCAGTGGTTAGCACTGCAGCCTCACAGCGCCAGGGATCCAGGTTTGATTCCAGCCTTGGCTGGCTGTCTGTGCTGAGTTTGCACATTCTCCCCGTGTCTGCGTGAGTTTCCTCCAGGTGCTCCAGTTTCCTCCCACAGTCCAAAGATGTGCAGGCTAGGTGGATCGGCCATGCTAAGTTGCCCATAGTGTTCAGGGGTGTGTGGGTTATCGGGGGGTGGGTCTGGGTGAGATGCTTCAAGGGGCAGTGTGGACTTGTCAGGCCAAAAGGTCTGTTTCCACACTGTAGGTAATCTATCTCTGATCATTTTGTACACCTCTATCAAGTCACTATCAAGTCACCTCTCATTCTTCGTCATTCTAGAGAGAAAAGCCCTAGTTCTCTCAACCTTTCCTCATAAGATCTTCCCTCCATTCCAGGCAACATCTTGGTAATGCTTCCGCAGCTTTCCAGTAATGAGGTGACCTGAACTGGACACAGTACTCCAGATGTGGACTATTCTCTCTCATCAGTTTGTTTCCGAGTTCAGAGACATAGGGTTGAAAATTCACCTGGCCTGGCCTGCAGAGATGTAGCCCACAAGTTTAAGTGACCCAGAAACTAGGATCATTAAAAGCTCCTAACCAAAATAATTAGATTGAGCTGGATGTACTTCCACGTAGACACTCCTCTGACCAGGGGGAAGTCTTTTTAAGCCTTTCTCAGTGAAGTGAATCCCACAAGAGGGAGGCGATTGCCTGCAGAGTCAAGGGAGCAGTCCTCCTTCCTCTCGATCCAGTGCAAAGCTTTATAAAATACTTTCAAAGTTACCTTCACTTGATGGTTACTGAAAGAGCCATCAAGGAACAAGCCCCACACTTTGAGAACGCATTGTGACAGGGGCACTTCAGTCAGGCATTAGTACGCAGATAAACATATTCAAGAAGCTTAACTCATGAGGAGCAAAGTGTATCAATAAAATTATCATTGAAAACTAAAATATCCAGCATGAACTACCTGCTTTGAGACACAGCTGAAACTAACAATTTTTATCTAGATGCCTGAGTGGATTAATTCATCGTGTACTGGAGATTATTCTTGGTCAGTGTTTGGTTTGAATTTATCAAATCAAAACCAAACTAAGAAATAATGCAATTTAATATGTTTTGTGCAGTTTGTGAAGCAAAACGTTTATCATGTTTAAGTTGTTATGGATTCTAACGTCTGATATTTGATTTAAAGCCTGACTCTGTGCTGACTTCTCTGGGCTGAAGCAGGTTGTAGGGCAGATTCAACACACACAGCTTTTATCTAAAAATGCAAACTAGTTGCAAATTTGCAACCCTGATGTGATGATCACTGTGAAACACAAATGTGCCTCCCTGTGAGGATAGTGTGATGATTCTTTGTAAAGATATCACCACAGAATGCTAACTTTATATGGTGTGTAGTTGTTGTTGAGATCATAACCACAACAAGAGAAACAATTAAATTTGCAAATGCCCAAGGAATATTGGCTGTAGGTCCCTTCTTTGTTTTATCTCAGCTTAGTGTTGAGAATAAAACAATGAGAACATACATTCCAATAAATTGGCCATATCATTGGATATGTTTCTCTGACCATTCAGAAATGATGCTGATTGTCCATTTGAGGGGATGCCAGTGAATCGAAATATGAAGAGGCAATATCTTTTATGTAAAACACAGACTTATTTGTTTGATGTTCAAAGGTGGAGTATTGCTCAAAAAAAAATTAACCAAGCATTCATAGTTGATCCCGTTCTGATAAACAATGTAGAATTCACGACATTGGCAAAAGGTAGCAAACAAGCAAACCTTTAATTATAGCTCACTGTTGATTTCACCCAGGACAGCATTCAGAATGGTAAAAGGTTGGGATCCTCTTTCTAGAACAGAGAAACTGAAAGGAGACCCAATACAAGTCTAAAATTATGAAGTAGTTTGATGGAGTAGATGTAGACAGAACTCAAGACAAAGGTTCATAAGCATGGGATAGTCACGAGAGCAAATCCAACTAGAAATTCAGAAAAACGTTTTTTTAATTGAAGCAGAGTGCTGTGAATATGGAACTTGCTACTACACAGAGTAATTGAAATAAATACACTTACGGGAAAGTTAAGTACAAGAGAGAGAAAGGCAATATTGATAGATTTAGGTAAAGAAGGATGTGTAGGGACTCATGTGGATCATAAGTACTTACTGAGACCAACAGGGCTACATGACCTGTTCCTGGTCTGCAAAGTCAATGTCATTCTTTGTGACACAGTTGCTAAGTCACCAGTTAAGGTTTCTAGCACCCTATTGTGTCTATCAAATTTTTTCAACGTTTTACCATCTTGGAAAATGAATCATTACTGTCTCTCATTAAGCCCAGCCAAAAACAATGTTTGTATGGATGACAAGGTCAAAGGATGCTATTAGGATGGATTGTGATGCTTTCCAGGTTAGAATGGTCACCAAAGTCTCACACAAACCATTTGCATTAGATCTCAGAGAGTTGGTGTCTTTGGTAAAACTATGTTCATGCATTTCCAACTTCAAATCAAGGGTTAAAAATTTGCTGAGGAGCATAGTCAGAAATCAAATCAATGCTTTTAGTTTAAGGAATAATAAGTTTGAAAAGTATTAAGTTTTCAATCTAATTTCTGATGTTATAGTTGTTACAATTACCATTATACAGAATTTACGGAAGGAGAACAGGCCTTTCAGCAGGTGATATGCCATTCATGAGCTCCATCTCTTTAATCATTTCCCACTCGCAGGCAAGAGAGTAAATAGGCAATCTCCTTCTAGACTCTATAACTGGTTACTTAATATTTGTAATGAATGCTGCATGAGTGAAATCCCAAGATTTATTTGTATTGTTTCTGCTTTTGTTGGTTATTGGCCTTCGAGAAATTTTTCTCTGTTCACTGTCGTATTCAAAACCTAGGTGTATTTTTCTTTACAATGAACCAAGGAAGTCCCCCTCCCATTCTGTGGTAAATTGCATACATTGAACCTGCATCCTGTTGCTTTCAGGCAGAATGTATCATAGTACCAACACACTAACCCTACTTTAGTGTTTTTTAATTTCCAAAAAAGTCATACTTTTGTTTGATGAGCTAAAACAAAAATAAATACCAAGTTACTATAAAAAATTTATCCTGGTGTAACATTGAAAATCAAATTTGAACACGTGTTACTGACCTGTTTGTTTTTATAACGTTGTACAAAGAAATGATAAATCACTTTTAAGGATAATGTGATGTCTGACGTGTGTGAATTATGTTTTGCAGGTGCAGGAAATGTGTCAGTATGACTTATTGGTGCCACTGGCTTTAATGTTTTATTCTGCTACTCTACGAGTAAGTATGAGTAATCATATGTAATAGAAAAGGATAATTGTTCAAATGGTGTGATAGTACACTATCACATTTAGAATGTAGAAGTGATTTTTATAAGAGATCTTCCAGAATCATTGTGAAATTTTAACTTTTGCTTGAGTAAGCTCCTTAATGGAAAAATAAATGCAGCTATTTTCACTGCACAGTGTGTTTTTTTTGTCTATAAAAATAAGGAGGTTATTTGAAACCATTGGCTAGGCTTCAACTGAAGAATTTTTATAATTTTGATCACTACACTTTACATGATCATGGAAAGTGAATTTCTCCAACCTTTCAAATGTACGAATCTCCTTGTATTTAAATCGTTAGTGAGTCATTTGCTCCTTTTACCAACATTCTCAAGCCCTGCCAGCCCCTTCTCTTTAAATTCTCTGTTTCTTTGCTTTTGAACCCATGTGCATCCTTTGGTGATCCCTCCCTATCATTTCTGATTGTGCTGTCAGTTGTTTAGATTCAGTTTACTACCCTCAATGTGATTGTCTCCTTTCCCTGTCTATGAACCTCCTCAAATCTCATTACTTTCACTAAAACTAGCCTTTCTTCTTTGCCTCAGCTTCTATTTTCTTATTCCTGTTGTGTGCTTTTGACATTTTTTTCTGTATTAAAGTGCTGTATTAATGTTTTGCATATTAATCCCTAATAAATGATCCCCACATGGAAGGATTGTCTTATAAGTGTTCGCTAAACAGATTAGGGCTCTATTCATTGGACCTTAAAAGAATGAGAAATGATCTCATTGAAACATATAGGAATCTGAAGGTATTTGTCAGGGTAAATGCTGACAGGATGTTTCCCCTCATGGGAGAGTCCAAGATCAAAGGACATATTCTCAGAATAAAGGGCTACCAATTTAAAGCTGAGATGAGGAGGAATTACTTCTCTCAGGGACTTATGAGTCTTTTGAATTCCTTGCCTCAGACAGCTGTGGAGGCAGCTATGCAAATTTAAGGCTGAGATAGACAGATTCTTGATCAGTAGGAGAATCAAAGGATAGGAAAGTGTGCATGAGGAATGTCAGATCTTCGATTGAGTGGTGGAGCAGGCTTGAGGGGCCAAATGGACTAGTCCTCTTTCTTTTTCACTTGACTTATGGATATATTCTCATCTATCAAGAGCAGTACCTGATAGATGTTATGCCTGTATCACTCTTGAACATTAATTACTGACAGGCACTTGAAGACACCCAAGAATAAATAATTTGATCTTTAAAATAAGCGTTATAAAATATTCAGGAAATTAAGATAATTTTCTAATGAATTGAAGTTCCTTTAAGGCACTATTTTTTCGATAGAGTAGTTTAGTCTTTGCACACTTACTTAATCTGTTCTGTCATGGTTTGTAGACTCCGTATTTTCCACCGGAATGTAACCTACTCAAGAATGCATACAGTATCTACCATGGTCTTCTGACGTGGCCTGTACCATATTGTAATATTTGCAAGGACCTTCTAACATTTATCCAAGATGAAATGAAGGCACCAGGTAGGAACATTTTACAGTATAGTTCTATAATTACATTCTTTGAGGAGTATACTTAGAAAAAGGTTTTATATCTGTAAAGTGCCTCTTCTGCAAGAACAAAGTTATTTTCCTTGCAATACTTAGCTGATCAAATGTTAAACACTGTAATAGTCAAGTACAGCAGGTCATATTGTTTTCGTGTTTTACATGGTTCAGTTTAAAAGACCAGATAAGTAGTTTTTATGGCTTTGCTTTCATAATGTCCTGAAATATGGCAAATATAAAACTGTTCAAGACTTTGCCTGCTGAAGGACCAGTGCTCCGAAAGCTTATGATTTCAAATAAACCTGTTGGACTATAACCTGGTGTCATGTGACTTCTGGCTTTGTTCGCAAAAGGCTGAGGGTTTGCATTCCACACAGAAGTCTGGAGCTCTTCATTTGCTTTACCATCTCCTCATACAACGCACATTAGCATGGAAAATCAAAAGTGTCTTTGTATTGTTCCACTGAATGTGGACTTTGAAACTCAAGCCAGCGTCTTTATAGGTTTTTGAACATATTGTTGACACAAAGTGGTTTGTCTGTTCTTGTAGCTTGGATATCCCCTTTTTGAATATTTTCATGAGCTCATTTAAATGTCTGTGTATGTCAATTCAGAAGTCTGTGGTCTTACGGTTTGAATTTTGTTGGTCTGCTCTAGAAAAGACATTCATTCGAAATAAATATAGTAAATGCTCGTGGTTACTTTTTATGTTAATGCAATGTGTTAGCCAAAATGAGATGCAGCAAATATTTTTAGCCCTGTTTATTTGTCCCAAGAGGGTTTACTAATGTTAATGCTGAAGAAAGCATGAAGAAATTGAATGAGCAGAAGGCATCTCTCTTGACTTTGATTAATAGACCATGGTTTGCCTTTTATACTGGCATTGATTCAAAACAATTTGTTCAATTCTCCTGAGTGAGGTCAGCAATTGCATTATTTAATCACAGAACAGTATGACATGCAGGGCCCTGTGGTTCAAGGTGCTTCTGAATCTTAAAAAAGACTGTCCAATGATTACCACATCCTGCTACCGAGCCTGCAATTCTTTTCATTTCAAATGTTTATCCAACACCCTTTTGTCATTGCTATTGAATATATGTCTGCTACCTTTTCTGATAGAGCACTCTAGATTATTGTAACTCGTTGCATAAAATAATGGTTTTGTGTTTGTCCTCCTTAATGAACTGAAACTTTTCCATGTGCATATTATTTTGCCTCCCTGTTAGTAGTTTCAAACTCTTCTCCACCATTGATGTTTAATTAATTGGCCTGAACTAAGTCATCTCCTGACACCTTTTATTGAATAATTTTCTAAACGACATTTTATCTGCCATAAATCTCCCATTTAACTGGTTTGTGACCCCTGATATCTGTTACTATTCTCCTGTTTTGTACATTTGCAGGTTTCATTTCATCTCCAGGCTTTGAGATTATGTCCTGTACACTCAGTTTGAGGTCAAAAAGAGAAGTGATCCCAAACCTGCTCCCATGGGGACCTCAGTAATACTTCTCTTCACTCTGAAAAACAACTATTTGTCTACTCTCTGCTTTCAGCCCCTTGGGCAATTTCATATCCACATTGCTACTGTGTCCTGGATCCCCCTTTAAGTTTCAATTTTACTAAAAAGTCTATCGATCAAACACCTTTTTGAAAATTCACATACACCTCATCAACCTTCATCCATCCACTTTGTTACTTTACCAAATAACCCAGACATATTAGTCAAACATAGTTTCTCTTTAAGATATCTACACTGACTCTCATTTATTATCACATCTTTTCCTAGTTCAAATCGAATTTGGCCTTTATTATTATCTCTAAAAGTTTTGTACCATTGATGTCAAACCGTTTTGTTAAGTTGATCAGTCCATTTGATCAAAATTGTAGTCTTTACAATTTTCCACTCATCTGGCATTAATCCCACATTTGAGAAGGATTGGAAGATTTGTTTATTCATTCTCAGTAGGGATAAAGCTAATAAGCCAAGTATTTGCTATCCATTCCGAATTGCTCTTGTATAGTGTTCTTGAACCACCTTCTCAATTACAGCTATGCGGCTTGCTAGTTAATTTCAGAAGTCAGTTAAGAGTCAACAAAATTACTATGGACCTAGAATCACACATAGACCTGACTGTGTAAGAACAGCAGATTTGCTTCCCTTGATATTAACAAACCAGTCGTGCCCTTCTGACAATCCACTAGTTTCATGGTCACCATTACCAAGAGAGGCTTTTTGTTCTGAAACAAAAACCAAAATTGCTGGAGAAACTCAGTAGGTCTGGCAGCACTCATGGGAGGAAAGTAGAGTTAATGTTTCAAGTCCAGTGACTCTTCATCTGAATGCGTACTAGCTAGAAAATCTGGGATGTGTACTGAAGCCGAAATGAGGGGGTTGGCTGAGCTGGGAAGGGGTGAGGTGAATGGATAGATGGGGACAGAGCCGAGAGAGAGAGAGAGATGTGAAAGGGATGGGTAAACAAGGAGATGATGGACAGCAGGGCAGAAGAAAATCTGAACAAAAGACAATAAGAACTACGAGTGAGAAAATGGGCTCCCTGCACTCAATGCAACCCACATAATGTGATAATGGGCCTAGGATTACATGGGAATGGGTGACTGAGCTAAAAGAAGCCCATGTCCTAATAGGGCCAGGTGTGGGGTGGGTGACAAGACAAAGAAGGATGGAATTCGGCTCTAAAGTTATTGAACTTGATGTTGAGTCCCACAGGCTGCAGGTTGCAAGTGGTACATGAGATGCTTAGCTTGCACTGAGGCTCTATGGAACGCTGCAGCAGGCCTGAGACAGAAATGTTGGCATGGGAACATGGTGGCATGTTGCAGTGGCAGACAACTGGAAGCTTGGGGTCATTTTTGTGGACAGGGCGTAGGTGTTCAGCCAAGCACTTTTAATTCAACTAGATTTTACTGAATCAGCTGAATTTAAACTACCCAGCTGCTGTGATGGGATTCTGATTACTGGGTGGAGACATATAGGAGCCTGAGCAATATTAGGCTATGATGAGATGTGTGGCAAGATTGGATGAGAAGCCAAACAAGACCCATCCCAGCTTCAGGAGCGTCTGCTTGATCTTTGATGCTTTTTACAATTGGCCTGGAGAGATAGCAATTGAGAGGGGTAGCTGCTTGTCCAATCCCTTGTTGACAGTTTGCCTGGATAATATTCAGCCTCCCATTTTACCAAACTTGTGAAACAAGTTTGACACCAAGAAACCTTGACATGGAATCTGGGGCAGCTATCTGGTGGATTCACCTCACCATTTGCTCTAAACAGCCGCCAAGTTGCCAGTGACCAATCCCCAGCCCAGGGCATGATGCATGGGCGTGAGCCACAGGCACACTTTCTCCAGCATCAGGCAACTCCTCACCACCATCCTGGTACCTCTCCAACACACTGGCCATGTGCTGAACCATGCACTGGGATTATAGGGCATACTGGTAACTCCTAGTGAAAGACTACAGTGAGGAATTTGTGCACACAGGCTCATGGACTGGACCAGGTTACATCTCAAAGCTCGCTCTCTTAGCACCAACCCGCATGTAAATGGCATCCATGCTTAGTTTTGCCTTTCCTTGCAATTAGCATACGACCAGACAAATTGCCTTGTTGCTTAGCTGTTCTCCATCTGTGGGGGCACACATCTTGCTGTACAGCAGAGTGTTGTGTTAATCTCAAAGTCTTAGAGTTTTCGTTCTCACTGAAATCCAGGGAGTGTCCCATTGGATTACCTCCCAATAGGTCAAGGGATATCACAGTCCATGAATTTGTCAAAGTTGAGTGTCTGGGTTTTATCAGTCACCAGTGTTTGTATCTGCAGTTCAGGGAGTGAGTCAGTCCTTTGACTCCACAGTTACCAGTTCAGAGAGTGGATTATTACAGCACAGGAGACAGACTCCAATCTGGGGATTGACCGTCCTTATCTCAACATGTCAGTCAAGGGCCTGGGTCACATTCACTCCATTGGGCCTGTCAACAGGAATTAAGGGAAAAGATAGAGGTGTGGGGGGAGGGGAAAGAGCGGCTGTTGTTGGGGACTGAGCCTCACAGCTTACTCTCCAGCACTGGGGCCTTCAGCTCAGGGGAGTTGGGGATAGCAGTAGTTGTCACCTAGGCCTCAAGGTGCCTTCAAAAATGCTTGTTCCCCTCCCTCCCACTGCATCTTGGTGCATTTCCTTGTCCTGCAGCTGGAGTGAGAGGAGCTCAATTGACTGTGGAGACTTTTAACTCTGGAGGTTTGGTGGGGTGGCCCAGGTGGGCTGGGAAGCTTGTGTCCTGACATGCACACACATGTCAAGTGTCATCTTGTCAGAGACAAGTTGACTTTCCTGTGCTCAAAAATCCAAGGTCCAGGAGGAGGTGGGGTCAGGCAGGGTGGAAGTCAGGTGTCCTGAGAGGAGATTTTGGGAGGGGCCTTTGTGTGTGGATCCTCCTCCAGCTGGCTGACTATTAGCATCAGCCTATCGCCCGGTGAGGAAGGGGCACCTGGAAAGTGAACCAGGGTCCCTGTGTTTCTGTCGCTATGCCTTTGGTCCTGAGGTTGAGTGGAGGGGAAAATGGAGGGTAAGTGTGTGTGAAAGTTCAGCAGCTCCTCACTGTTAATGGGAGAGTGGCAATGGAATAAAGAGTGGTATTTACTCTTCAGGAGGATATTTCTACATTCCTGGAGGACTGCTTCTGGGCTTCTCTTGTGAGGGCCCAGATTCTCTCCTTGTAGGAGGTGAGCATCCGAATGTCAGGAATACTCCATCGTATGATCTCTGGTTGCCTCCTTCTGGAATGTCAACTCCTGTAACGTCACTGAGCAGTGGGGGTATGAGATGTCAGCAGGTGACATGGCTGTTAGTGCTTGTGCAAGTCAAGGGGTAAGATGTTGAGGTGTCCCGAGGGACTGAGGATGCAGATAAGGTAGCTGCAGTAGGAGTGCAGGGGTATCAGGATGAGACCAAGTGAGGGAAGGTGTTGCAGACAATATTGAGAGTGGTAGGGTATGAGCCTTGATGGGCAGTGGGCGCTGTAGCAGAGGAGATTCTGAGATACCAGGGAGAAGAGTGTGATACTTACCCTGGTTGAGCAAGAGAGAAAAAGTCACTTTATGGCACTGCTCACCATTCTGTTGCACCATGGAGACAGCACTGATTTGCACCGACCAGGCTGGCAAGGTCTGATGTTGCTGCTGCCTTTGCTCACCCTCTGGGATGAGTACGTGCTTCCTCTGGACCAGCCCATCCTCCAGGTCCCTGTCGGAGGAGAGTCAGAGTGTTATCTTTCCCTTCTCCGCCATTGTACTGACTCCAGCCAGCTTTGGAATGCCAGAGCCTGTCCAAGTACTTTTAAAGTTGCTGCAGACCACATGAGAAGCCCATGTTTCAGTGGATACTCACAGAATGGCACATTGTTCCAGGAACAGTGCGATGTAAGGTGGGGCAGAAGTTGGAAGCGAGACACACCATGGTGGAGGGTGGTAAATAATTAATACGGCAAGTAAGGTGGGATAGGCCGCATGGTGAAAAGTCCTTCAAAAAGCTCAACAGAACTCAGACTTAGCCAAATATATGATAATAAAATGTGAGGCTGGATGAACACAACAGGCCCAGCAGCATCTGAGGAGCACAAAAGCTGACGTTTCGGGCCTAGAAACGTCAGCTTTTGTGCTCCTGAGATGTTGCTGGGCCTGCTGTGTTCATCCAGTCTCACATTTTATTATCTTGGATTCTCCAGCATCTGCAATTCCCGTTATCACTTAGCCAAATATATGTAAGATTCAGCCCATTGTTTGCAGGCCGCTGGATTATTAGCCTGATGGCATTTTCTTCACCTGTGGGGTGTGGGCATTGCTGGCTAGCCGGCATTTATTGCCCATCCCTGTTTACCATTGAGAAGGTGGTGGTGAGCTGCCTACTTTTACAGCAACAGTCTGCCTGCTGTGGGTTGACCCACAAAGCCATTATCACTATGGTTACCACATCCCAAATAATGATTGTGATCTAAGCCGCTGCATCTTCCACTTTAGCAACTGGGTATGCAACCTATATCATCTGGGTGATTGTTTTGCATTGAGTATTTCCAATCATTTAAGCATCTCTTTTTCATTATTTTATCAAATCAAAATTTCACGACTACGTCTGCCCTTCCTCTAGCCTTGGCAATAACTCTCTGTTTTCATGAAAACAGAAGCAAATTCCTCATTTATTGTCTCAGCAGTTATCTGCCTCCACAAGAAGATTAATTTTTGGTCTGTAACCATCCACATCCTTGCTTTGATTCCCCTTTTACAAATGGACTTTTGGGTTCCCTTTTATGTCACCCACTAATCTATTTTAATGCTTTGCCCCCTTGTTTCCTTTCTCAGCACCCATCACATTGTGCTTTGTGTATTTAACTTGATTTCCTACTGAAGAATGAATCTGGCATTAATATAAACTTCCTCTTTCTATTTCATTTTAATAATTAAGTCTTTAGTTACCAATGTAGATTTGCTTTTCAAATGGGAATGCTTTAAGTCTGGGCCCAAACTAAAGGTACAGTCATTATAGCCTTACAGGCCTACCCTCTTCTAGACAGGGATGACTGGCGATGGTTACCACTCCTCAGGCAAAGGGAGATGTTGAGGAGGAAAGTCCTTCATGGTAACCTCAGCCAGTGCAGGAATTGAACCCATGCTGTTAGTATCACTCTGCATCACAAAACAGTTGTCAGCTAACCAAACATTCATTTACTGACTTACCTACTAATCCATGATTCTAATTCATCAGGATCAGATTTCCTATCAACTCCCTGAAACCTGGCATCTTCCTGATGAAGAGATAATGGGAACTGCAGATGCTGGAGAATTCCAAGATAATAAAATGTGAGGCTGGATGAACACAGCAGGCGAAGCAGCATCTCAGGAGCACAAAAGCTGACGTTTCGGGCCTAGACCCTTCATCAGAGAGGGGGATGGGGAGAGGGAACTGGAATAAATAGGGAGAGAGGGGGAGGCGGACCGAAGATGGAGAGTAAAGAAGATAGGTGGAGAGAGTATAGGTGGGGAGGTAGGGAGGGGATAGGTCAGTCCAGGGAAGACGGACAGGTCAAGGAGGTGGGATGACGTTAGTAGGTAGATGGGGGTGCGGCTTGGGGTGGGAGGAAGGGATGGGTGAGAGGAAGAACCGGTTAGGGAGGCAGAGACAGGTTGGACTGGTTTTGGGATGCAGTGGGTGGGGGGGAAGAGCTGGGCTGTCCAAGATAATAAAATGTGAGGCTGCAGCCCAATGGTATCAATGTGGACTTCACCAGTTTCAAAATCTCCCCTTCCCCTACTGCATCCCTAAACCAGCCCAGTTCGTCCCCTCCCCCCACTGCACCACACAACCAGCCCAGCTCTTCCCCCCCACCCACTGCATCCCAAAACCAGTCCAACCTGTCTCTGCCTCCCTAACCGGTTCTTCCTCTCACCCATCCCTTCCTCCCACCCCAAGGCGCACCCCCATCTACCTACTAACGTCATCCCACCTCCTTGACCTGTCCGTCTTCCCTGGACTGACCTATCCCCTCCCTACCTCCCCACCTATACTCTCTCCACCTATCTTCTTTACTCTCCATCTTCGGTCCGCCTCCCCCTCTCTCCCTATTTATTCCAGTTCCCTCCCCCCATCCCCCTCTCTGATGAAGGGTCTAGGCCCGAAACGTCAGCTTTTGTGCTCCTGAGATGCTGCTTCGCCTGCTGTGTTCATCCAGCCTCACATTTTATTATCTTCCTGATGAATATGTTTTACAATTGTGTTTTTACTTGTCCTTTACTCATTATTGTTCTGAGCTTATTGGTGTTGTGACCACTGTTCCCAAATGCTTCTGCATGAGTTCTCTGTCTGAACACAGTTCCTGATTCATAGCACCACAATATCCACCCTGGGAGGGCAATGAGTGCAGGACCTTCCACCCAGCCAGAACTACAATCAAACACTGAGTTGTAGGAACCAATTGGGTCTGCATTGCCCTTGCTGCTCCATGAGTTTGAGCTGCTGTGGCAGCATGTATATTGACCTAACCTTAACTCTAACACACTATGGAGCTGAAGGAGCTCCGCTGGCCAGGCAGTATTGGTGGAGCAGGAAAGCTGACATTTCAGATCAGGACTCTTTTTCAGAAACTGCATGTTTTCTTCAGAAGGGCCCTGACCCAAAACGTCAGCTTTCCTGCTCCTCTGATGCTGCCTGGCCTGCTGTGTTCATCCAGCTGCACACTACGTTATCTCTGACTCCAACATCGGCTGTTCTTACTATCTCTCTACATTTAGGGGCTTGTTACTAGGGATTATGATGGTAGAGGCTCAATTTCTTTTCATCACATGGCTGATGAGGAATTTCTTTTCTTTCTGCCTGCTGTAGGTTAAGGTTGGTAGAATTTAACAAGGTGATACTCAACCTGTTTGTCCACACTATGAACAGACTTTCTTGGCTATTAAGTCCTGGAGTGGGCCTTAAACCTTAGTTTAGAGGCAGGAATGCTATCCACTGCGCTTTGAGATAGAATACTGTGTAATATAGTGCAAATAAATGGCTTGCATTGTGATAACGTTGAGTGAAAAATGCATTGTTTAGATCTTCTTATGGTTCATCCAAAGTTTTACTATCTTATTAAATGGGAACAGAAACAGACTTTGATCGAAAGTGTCAAGCTCTTGGGTGGATTTTGCTTCATAGAATCCCTACAGCATGGAAACAGGCCCTTTGGCCAAACAAGTCCATGCTGACCCTCAAAGCGTCCCATCCAGACCCATCCGCCTAATCTACACAGCCCTGAACACTGCAGGCAATTTAGCATGGCCAGTCCAACCAGCCTGCACATGTTTGGACAGTGGGAGGAAGCCCACAGAGACACATGGAGAATGTGAAAACACCACACAAACAGTCTCCCAAGGCTGGAATCGAAGCCAGGTCCTTGGTGCTGTGAGGCTGTGGTGCTAACCACTGAGCCACTATGCCGCCCCTAAATTTTGCTCTGGATCTTTTGGAAGGTTCACCCAGGTTGATTCCAACTTACTTCATTGTGTCCTTGTGAACAGAGTGAAAGACATAGCTCACCCGAAGCTTAAACCCATTCTCCACCATGCAGCTGGTTTGTCGAAAAGTGCACTTTGAGCCCTAATTTAAATATTAAAATGGGAAGCAGAAGTGAAAATTTCCAAGCAATTGAAATTAGAAGATGTAGACAATCTCAGTCAATGAATAAACAATAATGTAACGCTAAGGGGAATTTGAAGTCCTTTTTATTTTGCAATTCCGGCAACTGAAAATTTGCTTCTGTTTTGTTCCTTTCACTATCCGGGTAACTTCTTGGCTGGGTATGTTCTAAATACAATATAATAATTTTATTAAAGTTTGTGGAATTCTCAATCCAACTGGGAACCTGGCAAGACTATCTGAGAAATGCAATGCATCGGGATTCAGGAATGTAAATTGTAAATGTCGGCACAAATCCCAGACTATTTTGCTTGGTTACCTTCAACACAAGAGAAAAGCTTTAGAGAGGTTTACTGCCTTAACAATTCAAAAGAACCTTGCAATTAACCTTGCAAAGAACTATTCTTCCCATCCAGACCTTGCTGGTATTTAGAAAGATTTATCCAATTCTCCCACCACTTCTCTTTGCACAGCCCTGCATATGTTTCCATTTTAATATGTAGCCAGTTTCCTTTGCAAATTTACATTAAAACAGGTTGACCAACCGTCTCTGATTTTCCAGTCCTGTCTTGTAATCTCAAGTCCCGGGTCAGTCCTTCCCACGATGTGTGTTGTCCTAGATCTCTTCCATCTCTTCAAGACTTATTTCTATGCCTGTGGCAGCAGCTTGATGGTCCAGGAGGTGGGTTCCAGCCTGGAAGCCTCAGAATACATTTGCATCATCTGGCTGTGGGCCACGACACACTCCCATGCCTGACCTTCACTCCCTACCCCACGCTGACCTTCACTCCCTACCCCACTCTAACTTTCATTCCCTACTCCCATCTCTGACCTTCACTCCCTACTCCCGACATTCACCTTCATTTTCTATTATCACCCTTGACCTTCAACCCCACTCCCCATGCCTGACTTTCACTCCATGGTCACACCAACAACTCCCATGGCTCCACAATTTCCCTTATGTTGTTCGCCCACAGTTTAGGTGCCCTGCATTTAACATTGGCCCCTCTATACTTTCAGGATTGCAGACCGTACCAAATGATTGTATTTAACTATTTGCCCACATCTCTCCCAAGTGTTTTTTATAAATGACTGAAAGTTGTGTACTCTGGTTAGTGACCATCTTGCCAGTGAAAGGTATCACACTATCTGTTCCAGTTAAACCCTTCATAAGGCTGAAAGCCTCCTCTCAATCTTCCCATAATCTAGTCAGTTCCAAGCTCAAGAATCTTTGCTTCTCCAATCTCTCCACAAGGTGAAGTCGCTCAATTCTCTGTTTTCGAGAACCTACTTTAAATTCAATAAAGCAAAGAGAGCCAATTTTGGTGCTGCTTCTATACCTTCTATTTGAAGATGCAAAGTCAATGAATATCTAATGACTTTTATTTGATTTGTGATCATTACAGTTTTATTCATTGCTCACAGTTTCTTCTGTCCTGGATAGTTTCACAGGCACTAGTCCCCATCCAGAACCTTACCTTTCTAAAGTGTGATCCTTGACAGTCAGCATGCTATTAAACTGCTGTAGGAATCACAATCAATTCCATTCTGGTCATCTCCTCATTTCCAGAATTTCTTGCAACGCAAGACACTGGATAACTATAAAGAGATAAAATCTTTCTATTCCCTCTTCTGGGGTACTGAGGCCAAATTTCATATGCTTACTGTTGCTCTGATTGAGATGAGCCCATTCAATATGGGCAATACTATTGAACCTTGCATGTCATTGGTCTATTAGATTTAGTTAATCTTCAGCCACCCCATCAGGCTCTGTGCTTTTAAATCCTTCAAATATTCAGTGGGATCATTCAGGAAAACTGTGCTGTGTACTGTTGGATTCCTTTGTTTGTGGTATGAAAGATTGGGTAGCAAAGATCAGTTTCTTGTAACACTTTCTTTTTGAGGTTGATAAAGATGAGTGAGATTGATAGAGATTTTCCAAACCTGAAATGCCATCAGGCTTTTCGAATCAAACAGAAACCCTGGGATGATGGTCCCATGACGTTGTACTCATTTCCCAATTTACATAAAATGTAGACTACATGGAGTTTCCTGCACATTTAACTCTTTAATGTATTGAGACATTGTAGTCTCTCTCCAGTGAAACCATGTCAACGTGTGATATTAAAACAGTAAATTGTTCATAGAACGGAGTCCAAATTAAAGAATTTCACCCTGTCTCAGGCACACTTTTAAATTTTTAATTGTTTTGCATTTTCCACTACACATCTTAACTCCACATTTCTTAAAATGGGCTGGGTTTTACAGAGTGTCACATTCTCTACCTATCCCCCACCCCCAGCTTGTGTAAAGGCATGGGAAGGAGTCTGCCATTTCACTCTGGAGGGTCCTGTTCCAGGAAGAAGGTTCCACTTCAGAGAACTGCTGGACCATCAGGTCAGCCAAGTGCTGTGCTCAGTAGCCCCCCATCAGATCAGCCAAGTGTTGTGCTCAGTAGTCCCAGTGACACCAGGTTTGAGCGGGACTACAGCCCCTTAATGCGATAAGGTAAGAGCAATGGAGCCAGTCAAGGCAAGAGGAGGGCCTGGCTGGAAGACCCCAGCTGGGGTGGGATGCAGGGAGTGTGGGGGTTAACACCCATAAGTCATCAGTCCTCCCTAAAGCAGGTTTCTACCACATCCCTGCCCCACCTCTTTGCCTGATACCCATGCCCCCTGCTGCTGTTAAAATAGCAGCAAGAAGTTGAATGCAGGACTTAATTGTCAATTAATTGGCCTCTTAAGAGCTTCACCAGACCCAACCTGTGGGCATCTCCACTTAGGACACAGGTTCGGAGCGAGGCAGGAAAGCAGTGGGAGGAGTGTCTCTGCTGTAGCCCAATGGAGAAGTACATCAGATACCATGTTATGTGTTGGTGAGAATATTTCTAAATCCTATATTGGATCACTACAATAATAATTATCACAATGATTTGCATTTTTATCCATTGAAAATCAATTGTTTTGATTAAAATCCAAATGTCTAATTAATATTCTCCCACTTAAAATTTTCACAAATCAATTTGTAAGGTTTGTCACCCAACTGTGCTGGAAACAGGAGGCTGTTCCTGAACATTACAAGTCATGAAGTCTTGACTAGTTCACATCAAGGTGCTAACACTTCATGAAAGATGACAGGCAGAGACATACAAGAAATTGTTGATGTCTGATTCTACAAAATGGACGTCATCATTAGTAATGCTCGGATCATCAAGTTCAAAATGACTGCAAATTGTGTTGTTGAGTTTTAAAAAACACAATCTTGCTTGGGCTTTTTTTCTCCGTTAGTCTGGATTCAGCAAGTCTTCAGAACACATTGATCATTTTAACCATCAGTAGATAGAAACTGATTCAGGGATGCACTTTCTGGAGTTCTTGCTTTGATGCTATTTTCACTGGATTAATCAACGCACACACTTACAGGGGAAATCTAATTCACTCAAATGATGCAAACCTGATAGTATGACCACAGACAACCCGTTGTCATATCTGAAATAGGCACAAAGTGGCATTGTTTCTCATGAAAATTGGCAGATGGAGTTCAGTCTGGATAAATGCGAGGTATGCATTTTGCTATAATAAACAAGGGTAGGGCTTATACAATTAATGGTAGAGCCTTGTGTAGTGTTGTACAACAGAGGGACCAAGGGGTGCAGGTACATAAATCTTTAAAGTTTGTGTCACACATAGACAGGATTGTTAAAGAGGCATTTGACACACTTCTCTTTGTTGCTCAGTCCTTTGAGTATGGGAGTTGGAACGTTATGTTGAGGTTGTACAGGACATTGGTGAGGCCTCTTCTGGAATACTGTGTCCAGTTCTGGTCGCTCAGTTATAGGAAGGATATTACCAAGCTGGAGGGAGTTCTGGAGAGATTTACCAGGATGTTGCCGGGTATAAAATGTTTGAGTTATAAGGAAAGGCTGATAGACTGGGACTTTTTTCACTGGAGCATAGAAGGTTGAAAGGTAACCTGATAGATGTTGATAAAATAATAACAGGTATAGATAGAGTTGGTGGTAGTTGTCTTTTTCTTAAGGTGGGAAATTTCAAGACCTGGGACACATTTTTAAGATGAGAGGAGAGAGGTTTTAAAAAAGACATGAGGCAATTTTTTTACACAGAGGGTGGTTCACATGTGGATTTGGATGGATACATGAATAGGAAAGGTTTGGGGCCAGGAGTACGCAGGTGGGATTAGTTTAGTTTGGGATCATATTTGGCATGGACTGGTTGGACCGAAGGGTCTGTTTCCATGCTATATGACTCTATGGCTCTATGTCTGGTTTAAGTTGAAACAAATGCAGAAAGATTGATGTAAAATTCATGAATGTCGTAGCAATGTGTTTGCTTTATTTAATTTGAATTATTTTATGTAGTTATAAATTACTATAAACAATGATAAGAGATAATGAGAACTGCAGATGCTGGCGAATCCAATATAACAAAGTGTGGGGCTGGATGAACACAGCAGGCCAAGCAGCGTCTTAGGAGCACAAAAGCTGATGTTTCAGACCTAGACCCTTCATCAGAAGCTTTTTCTAATGGAGGGTATAGGCCCAAAACGTCAGCTTTTGTGCTCCTAAGATCTGCTTGGCCTGCTGTGTTCATCCAGCCCCACACTTTGCTATCTTATAAAAAATGATATAAGCCTTTAGCTGTTAATCTATAACTGTGCAATAAGAATTGATCTCCCTGAATTTATACTGCAGAATTAATTACAGCATGTGAAGCTTTGAATTGTTATTATTTCTAAAGAAATTTTAATTTCCAATTGACAACCTTTGCTGTTTGAAGGATAAATTGACCTAGAAAATATCTTTCATTATAACAAGTTGTTTCACCTTATAGGAATCTCGTTCCAGAGGTTGGTGAGAGCAGAACAAGGGTTAACAACCAAAAACCTTCAAAGCAAAACAATGTAAGGACCAGATAAGTGGAGAAATTTTCACATTGTCTTTTATCATTTCATCCAAAGTATAAACAGATTAATCATATCTCGTTCTCAGCCCTGTCAATTGAAAGCAAGTGGAAGGAGACGCTTGACTTGCTGATTCTAAAAATAAGCAAAGCCAAATGAACCTCTTGACACCAAAAGCAAAGTTTTTTACAACATTTCAACACGTTTTAAATTTCAAAAATAATGCAAGGAACTCTTATGGCATTTGTTTACACATCACCGTTGCTGTCTCTGAAACTCACACCAGTCAATGGCTGATATGCTGTCTCCTTGTTCCTGAGGATCAACCAGAGTTTCTGAGCTACAGTAGAACAGTTGAAACATGTCGGCCACTGGAATTCCCCCACAGCTGACCACAGGCAAGCCATTGTGTATTGGTGCCAGTATCCAGCCTGATCATTGGGAAGGGTCAGACACAAAGGTCATTTAAGTGTAAAACCTCCACTTCATACAAAAAGAACAATAATTGCAATGAACCAGCATTGTGACAATCCCAAGCAACGTGTGTTCAGCTGAAAAACAAAGGAGTAAATCATGGCAACAAAGTGTGGAGCTGGATGAACACAGCAGGCCAAGCAGCATCTCAGGAGCACAAAAGCTGACGTTTCAGGCCTAGACCCTTCAGCAGAAAGGGGGATGGGGAGAGGGTTCTGGAATAAATAGGGAGAGAGGGGGAGGCAGACCGAAGATGGATAGAGGAGAAGATAGGTGGAAAGGAGCGTATAGGTGGGGCAGTGGGGAGAGGATAGGTCAGTCCAGGGAGGAAGGACGGGTCAAGGGGACGGGGTGACGTTAGTAGGTGGTAAATGGAGGTGTGGCTTGAGGTGGGAGGAGGGGATAGGTGAGAGGAAGAACAGCTTAGGGAGGCGGGGATGAGCTGGGCTAGTTTTGGGGTGCAGTGGGGGGAGGGGACGAGCTGGGCTGGTTTTGGGATGCAGTGGGGGAGGGGGAGATTTTGAAGCTTGTGAAGTCCACATTGATACCATTGGGCTGCAGAGTTATGGTATTATTATGTCAAATGATATACAAAGAGAGTTAAACGCTAAATAAAATTTTGGAAGAACTGCAGTTGCTATTGTCATTGCCTGGAAGAAATGTTTCCACACTTTAGGGATTCTGTGATCTACTGCATTTGCTATGATACAGTTACCAGCATAGCCGGATAACATTTGATTTTTTTCAGAAAATGCTACATTGCATACAAATAAGTGTTCCCATTTTGCTATTAATTCTGTGTGCCAGCAATCACCCGTATATTAAGTTATACAGCAAGACACTGTAAAATATCATGCCAATATATATTTATTCATTCAATCTGTGTAAAAGTGTGCAAAATCAGTTCCCAAAAAATGCGTGTTTATTATGACTAAATTTAGAACATAGAACATAGAACAGTACAGCACAGAACAGGCCCTTCAGCCCACGATGTTGTGCCAACCATTGATCCTCATGTATGCACCCTCAAATTTCTGTGACCATATGCATGTCCAGCAATCTCTTAAATGACCCCAATGACCTTGCTTCCACAACTGCTGCTGGCAACGCATTCCATGCTCTCACAACTCTCTGTGTAAAGAACCCGCCTCTGACATCCCCTCTATACTTTCCTCCAACCAGCTTAAAACTATGACCCCTCGTGTTAGCCATTTCTGCCCTGGGAAATAGTCTCTGGCTATCAACTCTATCTCGGCCTCTCATTATCTTGTATACCTCAATTAGGTCCCCTCTCCTCCTCCTTTTCTCCAATGAAAAGAGACCAAGCTCAGTCAACCTCTCTTCATAAGATAAGCCCTCCAGTCCAGGCAGCATCCTGGTAAACCTCCTCTGAACTGTCTCCAAAGCATCCACATCTTTCCTATAATAGGGCGACCAGAACTGGACGCAGTATTCCAAGTGCGGTCTAACCAAAGTTTTATAGAGCTGCAACAAGATCTCATAACTCTTAAACTCAATCCCCTGTTAATGAAAGCCAAAACACCATATGATTTCTTAACAACCCTGTCCACTTGGGTGGCCATTTTAAGGGATCTATGTATCTGCACACCAAGATCCCTCTGTTCCTCCACACTGCCAAGAATCCTATCCTTAATCCTGTACTCAGCTTTCAAATTCAACCCTCCAAAATGCATCATCTCGCATTTATCCAGGTTGAACTCCATCTGCCACCTCTCAGCCCATCTCTGCATCCTGTCAATGTCCCGCTGCAGCCTACAACAGCCCTCTATACTGTCAACGACACCCCCAACCTTCGTGTCGTCTGCAAACTTGCTGACCCATCCTTCAATCCCCTCATCCAAGTCATTAATAAAAATTACAAACAGTAGAGGCCCAAGGACAGAGCCCTGTGGAACACCACTCACCACTGACTTCCAGGCAGAATATTTTCCTTCTACTACCACTCGCTGCCTTCTGTTGGCCAGCCAATTCTGTATCCAGACAGCTAAGTTCCCCTGTATCCCATTCCTCCTGACCTTCTGAATGAGCCTACCATGGGGAACCTTATCAAATGCCTTACTGAAGTCCATATACACCACATCCACAGCTCGACCCTCATCAACTTTTCTAGTCACATCCTCAAAGAACTCGATAAGATTTGTGAGGCATGACCTGCCCCTCACAAAGCCGTGTTGACTGCATTTGATCAAGCCATGCTCTTCCAGATGGTCATAAATCCTATCCCTCAGAATCCTTTCTAACACCTTGCAGACGACAGACGTGAGACTTACTGGTCTATAATTGCTGGGGATTTCCCTATTTCCTTTCTTGAAGAGAGGAATTACATTTGCCTCTCTCCAGTCCTCAGGTACGACTCCAGTGGAGAGCAAGGATGCAAAGATCCTCGCAAGTGGCGAAGCAATTGCATTTCTCGTTTCCCAAAGCAGCCAAGGACAAATCTGGTCCGGGCCTGGCGACTTGTCAATCTTAATGTTTGACAAAATTTTCAGCGCATCAGCTTCCTCTATCTCTATCCATTCCAGCATGCACACCTGCTCTTCAAAGGTTTCATTCACTACAAAGTTCATTTCTTTCATAAAGACAGAAGCAAAAAACTCATGGAGGGCTTCCCCTACCTCCTCAGACTCCACACACAAGTTCCCTATGCTATTCCTGATCGGCCCTACTCTTTCTTTGACCATTCTCTTATTCCTCACGTAAGTGTAAAATGCCTTTGTGTTTTCCCTAATTCGTTCTGCCAAGCCTTTCTCGTGCCCCCTCCTGGCTCTCCTCAGACCATTTTTGAGCTCCTTCCTTGCCTGCGTGTAATCCTCTCTAGCTGAACTTGACCCTAGCTTCCTCCACCTTATGTAAGCCACCTTCTTCCTTTTCACAAGAAGCTCCACCGCTCTCGTCATCCAAGGTTCCTTTATCTTAACCCTTCTTGCCTGTCTCAGAGGGACATATTTACTCATGGCTCGTTTGATTTTTACGATATTTGATTGATAATTAATCATTTCTCCCATTTGCATTGCATCTGTTTAGAAATAACCTAAATTTATATAATAGAATGTCTCTCAAATGCACTTAACTTGCATTAATTTAAAATGAAATTTAGTCTTTCTTCTCCTGTAGATGTGGATGGATAAGCAATGTTCCACGAACAGAAATGAAATGAATGACCAGTTTACCTATTTTTTCATCTTACAAGTGAAGAGAATGGGAAACCTTTAAAATCGTGTCTAAATTAGCAAAACAATTCAGCAAACAATTCATCTAACAATATATTAAAAGGAAACCTGTTACATAATGACCATTATTATATAACCAAGGCCTCGATGCAGCCAACCAACCTCACTGGGGTCTCTGAAACTATCTCAGCTACATCTGTATTGCAGTCTAAAAAATAACACCCCAGATCAGGATGCTGTGAAAATGAGAGTATTCTTGTGGTGCCCCTACCCTTAGACTAGGAGGCCTGGGCTCATCTGCTTCAGAGGTGCGTGATGGTAACCTTGAAGAGTTGATTAATTTTTTTTCTAAACAATGGCTCAAACTGTTGGAGAGTATTCACTGACTTGAAGCAAAGCCTATCAAGCCCCCTCTAATGTGAGGCTGGATGAACACAGCAGGCCCAGCAGCATCTCAGGAGCACAAAAGCTGACGTTTCGGGCCTAGACCCTTCATCAGAGACGGGAATGGGGTGAGGGTTCTGGAATAAATATGGAGAGAGGGGGAGGCGGACCGAAGATGGAGAGAAAAGAAGATAGGTGGAGAGGAGAGTACAGGTGGGGAGGTAGGGAGGGGATAGGTCAGCCCAGGGAAGACGGACAGGTCAAGGAGGTGGGATGAGGTTAGTAGGTAGGAGATGGAGGTGTGGCTTGGGGTGGGAGGAAGGGATGGGTGAGAGGAAGAACAGGTTAGGGAGGCAGAGACAGGTTGGACTGGTTTTGGGATGCAGTGGGTGGAGGGGATGAGCTGGGCTGGTTGTGTGGTGCAGTGGGGGGAGGGGACGAACTGAGCTGGTTTAGGGATGCGGTGGGGGAAGGGGAGATTTTGAAGCTGGTGAAGTCCACATTGATACCATTGCGCTGCAGGGTTCCCAAGCGGAATAGGAGTTGCTGTTCCTGCAACCTTCGGGTGGCATCATTGTGGCACTGCAGGAGGCCAATGATGGACATGTCATCTAAAGAATGGGAGGGGGAGTGGAAATGGTTTGCGACTGGGAGGTGCAGTTGTTTATTGCGAACCGAGCGGAGGTGTTCTGCAAAGCGGTCCCCAGGCCTCCGCTTGGTTTCCCCAATGTAGAGGAAGCCACACCGGGTACAGTGGATGCAGTATACCACATTGGCAGATGTGCAGGTGAACCTCTGTTTAATGTGGAAAGTCATCTTGGGGCCTGGGATAGGGGTGAGGGAGGAGGTGTGGGGGCAAGTGTAGCATTTCCTGCGGTTGCAGGGGAAGGTGCCGGGTGTGGTGGGGTTGGAGGGCAGTGTGGAGCAAACAAGGGAGTCATGGAAAGAGTGGTCTCTCTGGAAAGCAGACAGGGGTGGGGATGGAAAATTGTCTTGGGTGGTGGGGTCGGATTGTAGATGGCGGAAGTGTCGGAGGATGAAGCGTTTTATCCGCAGGTTGGTGGGGTGGTGTGTGAGAACGAGGGGGATCCTCTTGGGGCGGTTGTGGCGGGGGGCGGGGTGTGAGGGATATGTTGCGGGAAATGCGGGAGACGCGGTCAAGGGCGTTCTTGACCACTGTGGGGGGAAAGTTGCGGTCCTTGAAGAACTTGGACTTCTGGGATGTATGGGAGTGGAATGCCTCATCCTGGGAGCAGATGCGACGGAGGCGGAGGAATTGGGAATAGGGGATGGAATTTTTGCAGGAGGGTGGGTGGGAGGAGGTGTATTCTAGGTAGCTGTGGGAGTCGGTGTGCTTGAAATGGACATCAGTTACAAGCTGGTTGCCTGAGATGGAGACTGAGAGGTCCAGGAAGGTGAGGGATGCGCTGGAGATGGCCCAGGTGAACTGAAGGTTGGGGTGGAAGGCGTTGGTGAAGTGGATGAACTGTTCGAGCTCCTCTGGGGAGCAAGAGGCGGTGCCGATACAGTCATCAATGTAACGGAGGAAGAGGTGGGGTTTGGGGCCTGTGTAGGTGCGGAAGAGGGACTGTTCCACGTAACCTACAAAGAGGCAGGCATAGCTGGGGCCCATGCGGGTGCCCATGGCCACCCCCTTAGTCTGTAGGAAGTGGGAGGAATCGAAAGAGAAGTTGTTGAGGGTGAGGACGAGTTCGGCTAGGCGGATGAGGGTGTTGGTGGAGGGGGACTGGTCGGGCCTGCGGGACAGGAAGAAGCGGAGGGCCTTGAGGCCATCTGCATGCGGAATGCAGGTGTATAGGTACTGGATGTCCATGGTGAAAATGAGGTGTTGGGGGCCGGGGAATTGGAAGTCCTGGAGGAGGTGGAGGGCGTGGGTGGTGTCACGGACGTAGGTGGGGACTTCATGGACCACAGGGGAGAAAATGGAGTCCAGATAGGTGGAGATGAGTTCGGTGGGGCAGGAGCAGTCTGAGACGATGGGTCGACCAGGGCAGGCAGGTTTGTGGATTTTGGGAAGGAGATAGAAACGGGCCGTGCGGGGTTGGGGAACAGTGAGGTTGGAGGCTGTGGGTGGGAGGTCCCCTGAGGTGATGAGGTCATGAATGGTGTTGGAGATGATGGTTTGGTGCTCGGGTGTGGGGTCATGATCGAGGGGGCAGTAGGAGGTGGTGTCGGAGAGTTGGCGTTTGGCCTCGGCGATGTAGAGGTCAGTGTGCCATACTACCACTGCGCCACCCTTGTCTGCGGGTTTGATGGTGAGGTTGGGGTTGGAGCGGAGGGAGAGGAGGGCTGCCCGTTCTGCAGGGGAGAGGTTGGAGTGGGTGAGAGGGGTGGAGAGGTTGAGGAGGTTAATGTCTCGACGGCAGTTAGAGATGAAGAGGTCGAGGGAAGTTAGGAGGCCTGGGGGTGGTGTCCAGGAGGAGGACTTGTGTTGGAAGCGGGTGAAGGGGTCAGTGGAGGTAGGGTTAGGTTCCCGGTTGAAGAAGTAGGCATGGAGGCGAAGACGGCGGAAAAACTGTTCTATGTCCAATCGTGACTGGTATTCGTTGATGTGTGGTTGAAGACGTCACATCCGCCTCCGCCGGCCACACCACTTCCGGAACCGCTGCTGCAGTCACCGCCTCCACTTCCAGTCACAACACCTCACACACCACCCTCACCGCAGCTGCTGCCGCCCTCCCCGATCCTCCAACCGCCAACGGAACCCCGCCCACGGCCCACGCCGACGGAACCCCGCCCACGGCGAACGCCAACGGAACCCCGCCCACGGCCGACGCCGGCGAAACCCCGCCCACGGCCCACGCCGACGGAACCCCGCCCACAGCAAACGCCGACGGAACACCGCCCACGGCCGACGACCTCATCGCTCCGCCCACAACCTCCACAGCCAGCAACCCCAGAGGAGACAGCCGCACTGAGCCCTGCCGCATCTTCACCTTCCCCCCAGACCCCCCCCCGAGGACGAACGGTCAGTCCTTAGTAAGGGGCTCACCTTTGTCCCCCTACAACCACACATCAACGAATACCAGTCACGATTGGACATAGAACAGTTTTTCCGCCGCTTTTGCCTCCACACCTACTTCTTCAACCCATCGTCTCAGCCTGCTCCTGCCCCACCGAACTCATCTCCACCTATCTGGATTCCATTTTCTCCCCTTTGGTCCAGGAACTCCCCACCTACGTCCGTGACACCACCTGCGCCCTCCACCTCCTCCAGGACTTCCAATTCCCTGGCCCCCAACACCTCATTTTCACCATGGACATCCAGTCCCTATACACCTGCATTCCGCATGCAGATGGCCTCAAGGCCCTCCGCTTCTTCCTGTCCCGCAGGCCCGACCAGTCCCCCTCCACCGACACACTCATCCACCTAGCTGAACTCGTCCTCACACTCAACAACTTCTCTTTCGATTCCTCCCACTTCCTACAGACTAAGGGGGTGGCCATGGGCACCTGCATGGGCCCCAGCTATGCCTGCCTCTTTGTAGGTTACGTGGAACAGTCCCTCTTCCGCACCTACACAGGCCCCAAACCCCACCTCTTCCTCCGGTACATTGATGACTGTATCGGCGCCGCCTCTTGCTCCCCAGAGGAGCTCGAACAGTTCATCCACTTCACCAACACCTTCCACCCCAACCTTCAGTTCACCTGGGCCATCTCCAGCACATCCCTCACCTTCCTGAACCTCTCAGTCTCCATCTCAGGCAACCAGCTTGTAACTGATGTCCATTTCAAGCCCACCGACTCCCACAGCTACCTAGAATACACCTCCTCCCACCCACCCTCCTGCAAAAATTCCATCCCCTATTCCCAATTCCTCCGCCTCCGTCGCATCTGCTCCCAGGATGAGGCATTCCACTCCCACACATCCCAGATGTCCAAGTTCTTCAAGGACAGCAACTTTTCCCCTGCAGTGGTCGAGAACGCCCTTGACCGCGTCTCCCGCATTTCCCGCAACGTATCCCTCACACCCCGCCCCCTCCACAACCGCCCCAAGATGATCCCCCTCGTTCTCACACACCACCCCACCAACCTGCGGATAAAACGCTTCATCCTCCGACACTTCCGCCATCTACAATCCGACCCCACCACCCAAGACAATTTTCCATCCCCACCCCTGTCTGCTTTCCGGAGAGACCACTCTTTCCGTGACTCCCTTGTTCGCTCCACACTGCCCTCTAACCCCGCCACACCCGGCACCTTCCCCTGCAACCGCAGGAAATGCTACACTTGCCCCCACACCTCCTCCCTCACCCCTATCCCAGGCCCCAAGATGACTTTCCACATTAAGCAGAGGTTCACCTGCACATCTGCCAATGTGGTATACTGCATCCACTGTACCCGGTGTGGCTTCCTCTACATTGGGGAAACCAAGCGGAGGCCTGGGGACCGCTTTGCAGAACACCTCCGCTCGGTTCGCAATAAACAACTGCACCTCCCAGTCGCAAACCATTTCCACTCCCCCTCCCATTCTTTAGATGACATGTCCATCATGGGCCTCTTGCAGTGCCACAATGATGCCACCCGAAGGTTGCAGGAACAGCAACTCCTATTCCGCTTGGGAACCCTGCAGCGCAATGGTATCAATGTGGACTTCACCAGCTTCAAAATCTCTCCTTCCCCCACCGCATCCCTAAACCAGCCCAGTTCGTCCCCTCCCCCCACTGCACCACACAACCAGCCCAGCTCATCCCCTCCACCCACTGCATCCCAAAACCAGTCCAACCTGTCTCTGCCTTCCTAACCTGTTCTTCCTCTCACCCATCCCTTCCTCCCACCCCAAGCCGCACCCCCATCTACCTACTAACCTCATCCCACCTCCTTGACCTGTCCGTCTTCCCTGGACTGACCTATCCCCTCCCTACCTCCCCACCTATACTCTCTCCACCTATCTTCTTTTCTCCATCTTCGGTCCGCCTCCCCCTCTCTCCCTATTTATTCCAGAACCCTCACCCCATTCCCCTCTCTGATGAAGAGTCTAGGCCCGAAACGTCAGCTTTTGTGCTCCTGAGATGCTGCTGGGCCTGCTGTGTTCATCCAGCCTCACATTTTATTATCTTGGAATTCTCCAGCATCTGCAGTTCCCATTAACTCGGGGTCCTTAGATTGTTTGTCTCAATCCTGACACCTACTGGCAATAAACTGCATTACTCCATAGGTCTGGCAGCTATGCAGAAAAGTGTGCAGAAGTGTGCAAAAACAGTTCCCGAAGAATGCGTGTTCATTATGACTAGATTTGATTGACAATTAATCATTTCTCCCATTTGCATTGCATCTCTTTGGAAACTTTGGCAACAGAAACCGAGTTACAGGAATTTTTAGCTGAGGTGGATGGGCATGGAATTTAATACTGTTGTTGCGTGTGTTTGCTTCCTATTCCTTCCAGCCCTTAGCCACTTTCCAGAAAGTGTGAATGAGAAGGTGGGAGAAGGGCAGGTCTATTGGCCTGTGAGCATCATGCAGCAAATTAAAGGTTGATTGCAGGAGACTGAGATTTCCCAGTTGGCCTCCTGTTGCCTGTGGGTGTCAGGAACAGTTTCACTGCCTGCTGGTGGCCTCCAGAGAAAGAGGCAAACACCCCTCCCCACTAACCCAACCACTCAGTCCCCTTTTTCTCACACTCACACACAGATGGACACATACACCTCCACACACACAGGCAGACACACTAATACACGCACAGACACAGATATATAAACACATAGACAGACAGACACTGATACACACACACACACACACACACACACACACACTCTGAGGCTTCAAAGGTCACTCTTACATCTTACATTTTAAAAAGTTGAAGAGTGGATGCATCCACTTTAGGATTCCCTTTCTCCCCATAACATGCCACACAATCCTGCAAAAAGCTCCAAAGTGGAGACTCTGCAGATGACTCTGACTTTAAAAGGTTGCTTGCCTTCTTTCTTTTGTCTTTACACAGGAAGCCTGCCCTCTGCTCTTTAAGTGATCCAACTGGGCAAAATAACAGGGAATGACTGATTTCTGGCTTTTTGGCAATGGGCCCTCTGGTAACTGGATTCATCTCAATGGCTGGGACTCTTAGATCATCATTAAGTTGCTACTTTAGGGCCTCGCTCGGCAGCGGGACGGGAAGGCCGATCATGGGTCTTCCCCTTCTGGCCTTAATCCAGGCAGAGGCAGAAGGCAGTGAGGCCTGTGGACTCCACCATCCCATCTCCAAGCTCAGCACTTTCCAGAGCAGATGTTTGGTGAAAAGACGGAATGTTGGCCCACTGTGAGACGCCATCCACAAGAAACCTGGAATGTCGATTATCCCTCCCTTCTGAAAACAAGCAGTGCAACCAGATTTGTTGCCAAAACAAAGGAAGTAGGGCTGAATTTAATCTTCAAAGGCTTTACGGTGAGCAGTGATTGTGTTTGCACCAGTGAGTTTAAACTTGCTTCTTCTTATTTTTCTTACTTTTTAGAACGGTGCTTTTATTGAATCCCACTGAAGTATCCAGTGAGTTTCTGTCAGTTGCCAAGAGAATCAGCAACAACAAACAGTCTCCAGGAACCTCTTACGTCTCCCTGGTTAAGCACATGTACCAGGCTGTTTTTGGTGTCAAATATAGTTTAAATGACATTCAACATGTTCTTGAGGTAAGGAAATTCCCCATTAATATGAAGGAATGTGTTCTGATCAACAGTCAAAGCTCATGAATTAAAGGGACAATATCCAAATAGATACAGAGCTGACCAAGTGACAGATAACAGGGGTTGATGGTGCTTTGCTAATTACTTTGGGATGCCCACAGATCCGGACTTGGAACACTGTTTTCCCTGATCTCTGTTACGGATCTGGAGTCGGATCTGCAGAGTGCAATTTCAGAATTTAGAGGTGGTGCAAAACTTGAAAGCAGGATCATTTTAGTATCACAAAGGCGGGTGCAACAGGCAGACAGGTAGCAGATGAAACATAATGCAAAGAAGTGTGAAGGAATCTATCTTGGTTGGCAGAATGAGGCGATGCAATAGAAATTGAAGGGGGAAATTTAATGGCCTCCCCGAGGCAGTGGGTAGGGACACAGAAGATGGATTTAATTGTGTGAGAGAGGGCTGGGTGAAGACCTCACCATCTTCCTGCCTGGATAACCTTCCCACTTCACCACTAACTGAGGCCTATTTTCAGGCCTCACCTGGCCTGTTTGCTTGCTGGTTCCCCAAATTCACTCGTTGTCAGTCCCTGAGTGCCTAATCAAGGGACCTAGAATCAGGAAGCTGGGGAAGGGGCCCACTGAAAGCCATCCCCCTACCCTTACCCGTGACTCCCTCCTCCTTCCTTTCACAATCTTCAGCCCACAGTTCCCAAGCTGCTATGAATGTGGCCTGGAACCCTTGCTGATCCCAATCCTCTGCTGGGTGCAATATCAACAGCTAACACCATTCCACCTGGTGGCATTGACTGCAATGAGTCGATGCTGGCCTCTAACTGGCCATTGAATTTTACCTGCATCACAAACAAGCAATTCAGCCAGCTGAGCTACTTATGATTAATAAGTCATAAGGAACCTATTATGGAAAGTAAGTTGAGAATGTTGCAGTGAAACTCTATAAAACACTTGTTCAGCCTCTCCGGGTGTAGCGGGTCCAATTCTAGGGACCACTAGTGTTGTGTACGCTTTCAAAAGGGTGCAGAGTGGACTGTACAGGGTTTGTGATCACAGCTACCTAGTATAGACAATTGGAAATTGGTAGATGTTTTCTAATAGTTTATTGAGGAGTAGCAGTTGAGATATGGTACCTGCGTTTATTAAAGCAAAGAAAGGAAATATACACACTGAAGTGGGACAGATAAGAATTCTTTATTGATCCTGAATCTGTTCTAAAATGGAGGCGTAAAGGCAGTGCACTGCCACATCCCTGATGTCTTGCAGTTTTTCTGTGATAGTCGTTAGCGGTTTCCTCGCAAACAGTCTTTGTTCTTCTCTCAGGCTGATGTAGGGGAACTTCCTTCAGGGTGATGGTATGGTTCACCTCTCTGGATCTTCTTGCCCTGTCCTCCCCTCTGTCCTTATTTTGGGGACTGGGCATCCTTGCTGCCTCTCCCTATTATCCACTGGCTTGGGACAGCTCCTCAGGGCACAAATGCCTGTTGTCCTTTTGCCCATCTCCATGTGAAGATTAGTTTTCATTCCTTCTAAGAACAAAACCTTCTTATTTTTCATTATACCACATGGGGTAAGTTGGTATCTGATAAATCTCTGATATGAATCGTAACCTCAATGATTCTTAGAACCTCTCCTCCAGTTTCAGAAACACGTGAACTGTTTATATTTGCATAAACCCAGTTAATTCAGATCTCACTGCTGCACAGAAAATAGCAAATATGGAATGCTAAGTGAACAAAGATTTAATGGTGATGTCAATTTCCCTTAGGTTTCACAGGAATAGTTCTGGGGATCACAGACTCCAGTGACAGGGACAAGTTGCAAGATTGTTCTCCTGAGAGAATTAAAGACTGAGAGCAGATTTGATGGAGGTGGTCAAAATCATGAGAGATCTCAACAGAATATACAGGGAGAAGCTGTTCCCCTTGACAGGGGGTCGAGAATCAAGAGACAATGATTGGTAATGAAGGCAAAAGAATTAAAGGTGTCAGGAGGAAAAATTTTGTTTTTAAAGCAATAAATAGTTAGGACCCAGAACGCACTGTCTAAGAATTGCATAATTTTCTGAAGAGAAAGAAAATGCAGGGCTATGAAGAAAGAGTAGGGGAATGCTTGGCTTGACTGAATTGGTCATGAATATTGCGAACCAGAATGGGCACATCAAGCTGAATGCATCTCATGTCCTGTAGCATTCTGTGGTTCTTCAATGATTAAATTATGGTGTTTTTAAAAAAACTCAACTCTTGAGGCCAACAGCAAAATTTCATTGTTACATGTTTTATCCAACCAAAGAATTTAATCACAATTCCTTAATTAACAGGATATTGAGTCAGTTCAACATTTACTGTGTCTCATGTTACTCACTGAAATACCAACGATCCAAACAAGAACAAAAGTCATTCATTTGTGTTAGCCACAAATCCAGGGCATTGTTTCTTGTCTTGATGTGAGCGAGTCTCCAGCTGTTTAAAAGTCACATGTACACAGACTTTGCAGTGAGTCTGAAAAAAAGTTATAAATTTTGTCCAAAAGAAATAAGATGAATTTATACAGCACCTTCCTTACCCTGTAGGCATCCAAAGTTTTTCACAGCCAATTGGTGCTCTTACCAGTGTATGCCTACCTCATATTCTAGGCAAGATAATAAAATGTGAGGCTGGATGAACACAGCAGGCCAAGCAGCATCTCAGGAGCACAAAAGCTGACGTTTCGGGCCTAGACCCTTCATCAGAGAGGCTCTCTGATGAAGGGTCTAGGCCCGAAATGTCAGCTTTTGTGCTCCTGAGATGCTGCTTGGCGTGCTGTGTTCATCCAGCCTCACATTTTATTATCTTGGAATTCTCCAGCATCTGCAGTTCCCATTATCTCTCATATTCTAGGCAATCAGGCAGCTAATCTGCACAAGACAGGATCCTGTAAATGGCAATGTGACAGATGACCAAGTAATCTATTTCACTGCTGCCAACTGAAGGAGAACCAGTGGCCAACACCTTGGGAGTAATTTCCTGTTTATTTTTGGATAGCGTTAGAGGACCTCTTACATCTACCCAAACTGTCAGATGAATTTTGCCATGACATTAAATAGTTTTAAATTCTACTGCTGCTCAAAATTACAAATACACGCTAGAAGTCTACGATAAATCTGTTCTGCTTTTTCTTAGTCCAAAGCTGCAGATGAACTCCTGGACATCTTCTCAAGTTGTTCGGATGCCATGGAGATCGCAGCAACCATGGAGGATCCTGCTGTAGCCAAAGAATATTTAGTGAGCAAGTTAGAGGAGATAAAGCAGCAGTTTGGACTCCTCCCAGAAACAGGTATTATTTGTTTGTTCCCGTAGAATGTCAATGTTCCAAAACCTTTTCTGAACAGAGATCAGCAGAAATGCTGAATGGCAACACCCTGAAGACAAAACTTAGACTGGGATTACAAAGGAGGAGGCCAACATCTGAATAAAGAAAAAGATCCAAAGAATTCCTGATTGGCATTACTTTACCGCGAGCATTAATATGTTTCATAATGAAAGGCTAACAGTGGGTGTGAATATCACACTGGTTCGAAAATCCAGGCTAGGATCAAACATTAAACTGTCTTTGTATCTTCAGGTGGTGGTGGACCTGAGGTCTACTTCCAATGTTTGTAGTGTTTTTTTCATCAAATGGTGCAGTTTTCCAAGGGTTTCCCATTTTTGTGAGAATGTACGTTCAGTCTTTGCTGATTAATTCATGGTAATGGAACCACTAACAAAACATTTTAAAATTTTTGTATGGGGTGTAGATGTCATTGACAATCCCTAAATTGGTGCCTGTCCCCATTGTTCCTTGAACTAAATGACTTGCTACCCCAATTCAGAGGGCAGTAAAAGGCGTAGATATAGATCTGAAGCCATACTTATGTCAGACCATGTAAGGATGGCAGATTTCCCTCCCTAAACTGTTGTCAGTGGTGGCGAATGGGTTTTTATGACAATTGTTGGCAGTTTAATTGTCACAATTACTGAGTCTAGTTTTCAATTCCACATTTTATATTAATTATACTGCTCTAGTAGGATTTAAACCCAGGTCCTCTCTCAATATTAAGGCTGGTTTCTCTGGATTACAAAGCTTGTGACCTTATCATAACTCCATCTGCTCCCCATTCAGGTGATTTAATTTTTAAACAGAAACAAAATCTGAGAACCTTCTGTTATTTGCAATACCAGATTCAGATTCCAGTTCCTCTCATATATTTCTTTTTCATTTGTTTTTCTGCTGATCATTACTTCCAGGTTTCATGTCAAATTTGATTTGGTTTGATTTATTCTTGTTACATGTACCGAGATACAGTAAGCAGTATTGTTTTGCGTGCTAATCTAACATATCATTCCCTGGGTAAGTACATTAGGGTAATAGAACAGAATGCACAATATGGTGTTACAGCCACAGAGAAGGCGCAAGGAAAGATCGAGTCTTGTATATGATAGGTCTATTCATAAGTCTGATAACAGCGGGGAAGAAGCTGTTCTTCAACTGATCAGTTTGTGCTTTGCAATGTTTTGTATTTTCTGCTCGACAAAAGAGGCTGGGAGTGAGTATAACTGGGGTAGGAAGGATTTTCGATTATTTTGGCTGCTTTCCCAAGGCAGCAGGATGAGGCAATGTAAGGAAATGGCACCAATTTTCTGTTGTTGTAGCTTCAGTGTTTATGGTGCGAAATAACTCCTTTTAGATATTTCTGAAATGTATTGGTGAAAACCTTTCTCTAGTCAGTTTCAATACCAAACCTGCAGTTCAAATCAGTGTCATGTGATGTTCGCATGATGTCATCTGTTCAGCATTGTAATAATACTGGTGAGATTTTATCTGGCACATACATAAAGAAACAAGGCTTGTTCAAGTAAAAATTATAACCAATGGTACTGTCAGACGTCATTTACATTTGAGTCCTTGACAAGTGTTGGGTTAGATGTCCTCAGCTATTAAAATGCAGCAATAAGGATACAGCAATTGGTTTCACTCACCCCAGGAAAGAGGAGTGAAAGCCAGAATTCTGGGGGCCGATCCAAACTTGGAATGTGAAATTTGGAAAGTACTTGTTGTACAAACAGATGAGGATATGGCCGGAAACAAGGCCAGGAATTGCTGGGAAAACTCAGCAGCTCTGGCAGTGTCTATGGAGAGAGAAAGCAGAGTTTAACATTTCAAGGCCAATGACCCTTCTTCAGAACGATTTCTTCTGAAGGGCCACTGGACTCGAAATGCTACTTCTGCTGCCTGTCTCACCAGATGGTGCCTGACCAGCTGAGTTTCTTCAGTAAGTTCTGTTTTTGTTTTAGGTTTCAGCAACCACACTATTTAGATTTATTTTAGATGACATAGCCAGGCTTGGCTGTGATCTCCATACCGTCCCCCAACGCCAAGTGAACAGCTTGTTAACACTCCACTGCCTAGAATCAGATGTGATGAATTGCTACCTGGGTACAATAGTGGCAGATAGGGATGGAGCAAGGATTTACTGACTTCAGGAGAGAAGGGTTTGGAGCAGCTCTATTGCTTAAAATGTGGAACAGTCTTTCACTGTAGCTTCAGGGGCCGTGTAATGACAGATTGATTTTTTTTGACTCAGCAATTGAATATTAAACAATATCATGAGGCTGTAATGCACATGTTTAAATGTTGCATGCTGTGTTAGGTATCAGCTTTGTTACTGTGTTAAGACTGCCTTAGTTCATCATATGCCAGTTTTCTCTCAAGCTGAAGATTTGATTTCACTTTAGTCGTACATTTATGTTGTTGATATACATACAGAGGCTATTTCTGACTCTCTGCATTGAGACCACATTGATTTGTAGGAACAGCTGAAAATGCCATCCTGCAATGCACTCTTTCCACATCTATTTTGCATGAATTTGATGCGCTAGGTTTTCCTGCATTCAGCAATAGCAAGTAAGAACAACACCTGTGTGAACTTATGTAATGAATTATTTGAAATTCCCAGTTGTGTGAAAACAAATTAGGACTCAGAAATATGTTATGGATCATTCATAATGTAGTGTTCAAAATGGTAATTAAGAAGTAATTTCTGTAATTTAGTGGAAGAGGTAATTAATTTCCTTTTAAACTCTCTTAAACAAGGTTAAAGTTATAGCGATAAGTAGGAACTGCAGATGCTGAAGGATCTGAGAGGACAAGGTGTAGACCTGGATGAACGCAGCAGGCCAAGCAGCATCTTAGGAGCAGAAAAGCTGACATTTTGGTAATGATACTAGTCTAGGCCCGAAACGTCAGCCTTCCTGCTCCTCTGATGCTGCTTGGCCTGCCCTGTTCGTCCAGCTCTACACGTTGTTATGTCTAAAGTTATAGCACCTGACATTACCCTGAGCAGCCACAAGAGGGTGCTGGTATACTACACCCTTGAGTTGCTTATTAATCCTGCAGCTGGGAAACAGTTTCACTTCTCTCAAGGGTTTGAAACTAGTTTCAATAGAGTTGAGAATCAGAAAGTACCCGAAACCGGGCATAATTTCAACATTGTCCAAGTATGTCATGGTGACAGTTGAGCACCATGGCACAGTACACTTATTGGTCTGAATTGCAATCAATTTTGGCCAGCAGCCTCAGACCTCAAATATACCTGGGAATGGCCACGAGGTGGGAGCTGGGGCTATGGG
The DNA here is from genome assembly GCF_030684315.1 of Stegostoma tigrinum. NCBI lineage: Eukaryota > Metazoa > Chordata > Chondrichthyes > Orectolobiformes > Stegostomatidae > Stegostoma > Stegostoma tigrinum. Next base: position 35,780,297 of record NC_081375.1, read on the forward strand.
CAGCTGCGTTTGTTCTGGTTGGACAGCAGCCTCCTGCTCCATTTCTGTTCCCACACAAAAGTAAACAAAACACCACAAAGGTTTGAGGCCTCATTTTGGAATGATCAGGACAAAAGAACTGAGGGCATTGTTGCAAAGTTTGCAGGTGATAGAAAGATAGGTGGAGGGGCAAGTAGTATCGAGGAAACAGAAAGGCAGCAGAAGGCTCAGACAGGCTAGCATCCTTCTAAACTCCATTGAGTACAGACCCAGAGTCCTCATCCACATCTCATATGACAAGCCCTCCTCCTAGAATCATTCTTGTAAATCACCTTTGCACCCCACCCCATCAATTCCAGCACATCCTTCCTTAGACACAAGGTTCAAAACTGCTCACAATATTCCAAGATAACTCTGATGCTGCCTGGCCTGTCATGTTCATCCCACTCTACACCTTGTTATCTCAGACTCCGGCATCAGCAGTTACTACTATCTCACAGTATTTCAAATGCAGTTTGACCAGACCCTTATACAGGGTCAGCAGCACATCCTTACTCTTGCATTTCAGCCTTCTTGAAATGAATGCTAACATTGCTTTTACCTTCCTAACTGCCTACTAAGCCTGCATGTTAACCTTAAGAGAATCCTGAATTAGGACTCCTGAGTCCCTTTATGCTTCAGATTTCTGAAGCCTTTCTCCATTTAGAAAATAGCTCACGGTTCTAATCTTCCTACCAAAGTGCATTATCTCATACTTTCCCACATTGTATTCCACCTGCCACTTCTTTGCCCACAGCGTTGGTCCTGGGAGGCGTGGCCAATCATGCAGGAGCTTTGGGCAGGAAGTTGTTGATCCTGATGTTACCTCATGGGACCAAAATTCCAGATGCCTTTTGGGAACTGCCATGTCCCCGTAAGCTAGTGGAATCTTCTGGATTTGAAGCTGGGCCTGTTGTCACTTAATCTCTCTGACCCTTGTGGGCATCCTGTTAGCTGGTGCACCAAGTGGCGAAACACAGACCTCCAGTGGCCCACAAGTCAATGATACCATCCTCCTCCACACCCATCCACCTCCAGGTGCCTCTTCTGCTCCTGGAGTCAGGATGGAGCATCACAGGGCACTCTAAGGGTGCACTGCTGCTCCAGTCACCCTCTGCTATTGTCTTCAGTAACCCCAGCCATATAAAATGTGCTAGGCTTGTAAATGCATTGCTGTCAAGAGTCACAATCCACTTTTAATCCTCCGCCAGCTGACTTCTTTGTTTTCATGTCGCTGGTGAGATTTCACTTCTCATACAATTCTCGTACAATTAAGAGCCATACCGCCTTGGACCCCACTCCCAGGAGGAAACTTGAGTGGATTTTACTCTCTGATTCTCACCGCCTTTCTTCCTCCCCATTCTCGGGTTAGCTTTGGACAGAATTTCACCTGTGTAAATCACGTGAGCCAAGATTAACATTAAGGGAAATTGTTTCATTAAAGTCTCTAAGTGTCGGCAATGAGATGAAAATCTCTTGTTCTGAGTATAGAAGGTGGAATTTTAAGTTGCAATCTTGGGGAGAAAGGCCACGGATGTATTCAATTTTGTATAAGGCTGAATGCTTTATCCCCATGAAGGCTTCTTCACAGCAAATGACTTACAGAAAACTTAAACCTGGCTATCTTCAATGAATCTGGCTTTTAGCCAACCCTTCCTAGAACCTTTATTCTTAGCTCCGTGGCAATTTTTGTCTGATATTTGTCAGTGAATTGTCTAAGACATTTTTTTCTCAATTAATGGCCTTTTTAGCGTTGCAGCTGCTGCTGTTTATTTTTGATCCTCTGTAAGGAGGGGATGTACCTGCCAGTCTTCAGTGTGTTAGTTGCTACATGTGTGGCTGCAATCTCATAAAGTTCCACCCGATGATTCCATTTTACTTTGTGTTAAAGTGGCACTGTCTTTGTGAGAGTAGGCATTTTGAAGGAACGTTACTTGGAACCCAGATAACTTTACAATTTAGCATTTAATTGTCACTTCTTATTATGTGAAATAAAATGGCTAATGCCCTCTTGCAATCTTCACTAGGCCAGAATGTGACAGCGAAGCTGCAAACAATTCCACTGCCAGTCGCCAATTGCTATAGCTACCATTGGGACAAAGATAATTTTGGTAAGCAGACAACAAAGAGATGATCTTGAATCAGAAACGTTAATCAGAGCATTAGTATGCCTTGCTGTGACCGAATGTTGTTATTTTATTTTAGATGTTTTACGTGAAGTTCTCCTGAAAGAGTGTGACATTCCTGACACAGCATTACTCCCCTTGACTGACAATATTAATGACGAAGAGGAATTTGAAGAGGAAGGCGAGAAGCATTTAATTGAAAATGAGCGAGATTCCATGGTATCTACAATATCTACAACCTCAACAGATTACATGAAATCATTTGTCTCAAATCTCTCAGACTGTTTGGACAGTGGGTATATAGAAGATGGGGATGAAAGTTCACCCGAGACAACATGCATGTCTGAACAGAAAGAGGAAAAGCACAGTGGAGTAGGAAAGAAACTAACAGAAAAAATATCGAACTTCTTTAGAGCCAGGAATAGCCTTACAAACAAAGCTGACCCAAGATACCATTTAAACAAATCCTCCTCAAACCTAAGTAAAAGCAGCTACACCTTGTCATTGAGTAGCTTACCGCTTCGCCGAGCAGAAAGCCTGGGCTGCACTGAGGTCAAATGTAAGCTTCCCATGAAGTCCAGGCGCTCAAACTCCCTGCCACAGCACTGCACCTTTAATCATCGCTTTGAACGACACGTAGAACAAAGCACGTGCTTCAAAAGGAGACCTTATCTCAGCTTCGAGGATGAGTGTAAAACCATGACACTGCGAATTGTTGCTTTTGGTACTGACAAAGTTCTAGGAAAAGTTGCAAGAGCCTATAGCCATCTCAGGTAAGAGGCCTTCTCAAAAATCCAATCTGGTCGTTAGTTATAGACAGCTAAGAGGAGCCAACAACTTAGTCAGAACTACAACTAAACACGTCACGGTCAGTTTGGTTCTCAGATCCTGGGATACAATATATGCCAGCTGCTTTGGAAATACTAAATATTCTTACTGTTTAATCAGGTATGTACAGCAGCTAGCAATCCACAATTTGTCAATTATCATTCGGTACACTACATCCCTTCAGCACTGTGACGTGCACCATTTTACAACAAATGTACAACATATATACAACAAGGAAGAATGTGCAAAAAAAACTTGCACAAACATTATCAGAAATGCAGAGGGTTACCAATCAATCCAGACATTCAAATTAGGAGCCAAGTAGGTCATTCAGCCTCGAGGCTGCTCTGCTATTCAATAATTTGTTCAACAAACAAATGAATATAATAATGTTTTGTTTGTGTTTTGAATTCTACATTCCCCTCTTTCCCAGGAAACGTTTGATAAAGTCCATTACAAATTAAAGCTTCAGGGAGAGGAGCTATTGTAACGTGTTAGATTAATGTTTGGCTAATGGCCAGAAAACGGTGGGAATTACTGGATCATTCCCACAATGGCAAGTTGTGATTACTGAGATACTGCAAACATTAGCACATTCCCCACCCCGAGCCGTTCACAACATTTACCCATGATTTGGAGGTGAAGACCTAATGTACTATTTCCCAACCTGCAGATGGTACAAAGCTAGGTGAAGATGTAAAGAGGCTTCAGAAGGATTTCAATACGCTTAGTGAATAGGCAAGAGTGTGTCAGATCGAAAATAATGTAGAAAAATGTGAGGTTATCCACTTTGGAAGGAGGAATAGATTTTCAGGCTATCTCTTAAATGGGAAGAGGCTGGAAAGTGCGGATGTACATGTGCTCATTGATAAATTTACTGAAAACTGTGTAATTCTGATTAATCCACATATTAATACAGTTAACAGAATTTAGGCTTATACATGTTATGCACCATATCCCTTAGATATGAAAACAGGCACATACAAAATGTACAGTAAAGTAAGTACCATGTGATTTTATTCAAGAATAGGAGATGTAGTATTAAGAAAAGGAACAATGGAGTTATCTCTGACAAGGCTTTTCTCTGTTAAATGCTGTGGATATAACAAGGAAATTAGTGTTGATGGTGGATGTTGCTTTGGTTATTCTATATTCATCCTGATGGGAAAACCTTCCAAAGAACTTCAAGATCTCCATGAATATCCTTCCTATTGGTCATCCACCTTTGAGATCCAATCGTCTATCTAAAGATTGGTCAGTTGGGGAGAAAACACACGCTCAAGTGAAACACACAAACCGAATTTTGTCATTAATTTTCCATTATTGTAGTTTATTCAGGATTATGAGGTAAATTGATTTTGATTGTTTATGTTTGTACATAAACAAGTTAGAGAGAAAAATACTTAATTCAGAAGTGGATGGCTGTGGTTCATTGTCTTCTGACTGTTTCTTAGAGGTTGGCTTAAAAATGTCACCCAGTTTCCATTGCTTTGCCCTTTTTCTTCTTTCATGAAGAAGCTGTTCATCGGGTGCCAAGTAAGATCTTATTACATGAACTGCTACCCTGCTGGGATAAGATCTTATTACATGAACTGCTATAGCTGCATTATAATCGTTGTTTTCTAAGAGCTGCCTCTCAATTTTCCACAGCATAGAAAACAAAATAGAAGTGGAAAGCTTTCGTGGTGCTGCATCCTGGAGCTCATCTTCTTCATCTTCAGCTTGCACTTCCCCCTCAGGGACAGGCTGTTGTAGTTCAGCTGTAGAGAGGCTTTCACAGTGGGACTCAAGTGACTCTTCAACATCCTCACTGTCCCCTGCTTCAAATTCACAACTTGCTTTGCAAGATCACTACAATGTTCTTTGATTCTCGGGAGCTCCTCAGATAGATCAAAGCTTTTAAAATCTTGAAAAAATCTAGGAGAAGCTTCTGCCAAACTGCATGCAAGGAATTTTTTATTGACATCGCCTTAGGCCTCCATGATAATGTCAATTGCATTCTTGAATGTTAAAGCTGTTCCAAAATTGAAGAACACTGACCTTATCCCCCTCAGTGGCTGCAAATGTGCACCTTAAATAATAAACGTTAAAAACTGCCAATTACACCCTGGTCCATGGGTTGAAGGAGAGAGGTGTGTTTGGGGTAGATATAGCACTTTCATGTTTTCAGAAAGCTCACCAGTTGTTGGAATATGGCTTGGTGCTTTATCCAGGATGAGCAGAGTCTTGAAATCCAAATTTCTTTTCCCGCAATACTTTCTAAAAACATCTTTCAAAGCAGCAACAATACGGTCAGAAAAATATTGTCCCATCATCCAACCTCCTTTGCTTGACCTGAAGTAGATGCCTAGAGTACACTTAAGGTAACCTTTCAAGGCTTGTGAGTTGGCAGAGTGGGACACCACCAAGGCTTAAGCTTTAAGTCTTCACTGGCATTGGCACCCAGCAACACAGTCATATGACCCTTTGCCACCTTTGTTCATAGAAATGGGCCACATTCACAGAAACGTAGGTTCTTGATGGGAGATCGTAGGAACTGCTGATGCTGGAGAGTCTGAGATAACACGGTGTAGAGCTGGATGAACACAGCAGGCCAAGCAGCATCAGAGGAGCAGGGAAGTTTGTTGGCTTGCTGTGTTCACCCAGCTTCACACCGTGTTATCTTAGGTTCTTGATGGCATTTGTTTTCACTATAAACCAGTCTCATCCAAATTGAAAATTTAATCCAAGTTGTAGCCTTCTTCATAAATTAATTCTTTGACAATGGGAGGGAATGCCGTCTCATGCTCCTTGTCTGCACGGGCAGCTTTGCCACATAACTTTACTGTATGAAAAGCATAGCAGTTCTCTAAACCAGCAAACCAGACACTCCTAGCAGTAAAGACAGGCACATCTGCAGGATTTTCAGCTTGTTTTGTTATATCTTCATAAATTGATAAGGCTTTCTCTTTTATGGTGCGAAAGATGGTCCCAGATTAATTTTATGTTTGGTCTTCTTTCCACACACTTAGAAGCTGCTCCATCTCCTCAAGTTCCTTTGTCTGTGACCTCACAGATTTACCAGTACTCAGGCTTATCCCAGCAATACAACTTGCTTTAATCTTTTCCGTATTGTCTCTAATAGCGTGTAAGGCAGAGCCCTTTATTCCTGTGATGTGAAATATATCACATGTTCACACACACACACACACACACACACACACACACACACACACACACACACACACACACACACACACACACACGTGCTGCTGAGCAACGTTGTTTTTGTGCCTGATTTACAACATTCGCAGTTCTTTCGGTTTTTATTCACATGTTCTCTCATTATGCTCAAAACGCTTTGTAACATCTAGCTTCTCTTGGAATCTTATCGCCTTTCTTTTACATTCACTACTCACAATTTTATCACCAGGACCCTTCTTGCCTACTTTCTTGTCAGCTTGTCCTCGCATTTTTGTGGGTAATATGGCAGAATTTGCAAAAGGAAGAGAAAATCACGGAGTACTGTGCCTCTCATAGATGTTGGTGCGGAGACTCTTTTGGCACTATGCTCAGGAGAAAGCCCGTGAAACTATCATGTGATGTTGATGCGTATTCTTCCTCCGCGCACCGATGGAATCACATTATAGCCAACACAATTTTGTGTTTTAGAAATGGCATTCCCCTATTCATCAATCACATTTTAGCCAATTCGCTTTGTTGGAACACGTGTTATAGCAGAACCGACGAGTATCATACTTATTGACAATCCACTTTTCTTTTAGACAGCTCTATTTCATTGGAGCCTTCTTTATTTTCTTAGAACTTTTTGCATTTTCGTCTGAGATTGACTGACTTACACAGTGTAAAAGCGAACCGTATTGATATTGATGATATGACTACATAGATTCTTCATAGTTAGGGTTACAGCATGTTCATATCAAAGTACAAACAGAAAATATTGTTGAGTTAATATTTTGGAGATAATGCATACCTGAGAAAATAAAACCATGCTCTATGTTAAAAGTCACAGTAGTTAATAAACAAACTAAAAGTCACAAACTAGACTAGAATCGAAGCAAAATTTTATGCTCACCCTTCACAAATTAATAATAATCATTTCTTCTTTCAGATTACAAGAGAGTAAATGTCCCTTTCTCACAAAGTACTTCAGGATGCAATTTTTCTATATTCCTTTACAAAGAGACTCACTAAGAAGCCCGGTACAGTTTACAAACCACTCCCCAGATAACCAGCAGAGACCATCAACACAACCGGTAACAATTTGTTTTCTTCAATCTAATTAAGTGTAATAAAAGATTTGACTTGAGAGTAACTGGTGCAGCAGTTACTGATGATAGCCTGGCATTTGACAGTCAATATTTAAATTTCAAATCAGGTATTGGCATCTCCATTCAAACAGTATAAATGTTGGTTTTTCCCCAACTGGTATTCTTGTGACTTAGCCTGATGAGTGTAATTTGAAAAGCTTTGATTAAAAAAGAACTCAATTAAAAAATGAAAAGTACTTGTTAATTTTGAATGTTTACTAGTTCATCATGAGGTTATTATTACTTTAGGACCTCAGTTCAGTCGAGACAGCAGACAAAGATAGTAGCAATAATATTGCACGTTATATTGGAATGTTGGATTCCTGGTATGAACGAAATGTTCTGGACTTATTGACCTTACCAACAGGTCTGCTTTGCCAGGTAAGTGCAAATATCCTGGGTACGTGTACTTAATATCAGAATTACTTCCTGTGTCATTCTTAGGATTTTATTGTTCTTTCCTTCTCATTTACATTCCTTTTTTCTGAATCTGGTTTCTTCTGCAATGTGGCAACCTGTAGTCAAAGAAGAGCTACTTCTTTCGTATATTTTCTTGAGTTCCTTTTACTTGTATATTGCTTGCTGATTTTAAATTATCCCTGTTCATACATGGTAAGTGCGGCAGAGAGATTGAAACTGGAATGAATTTATCTACAGTGACATGGCAATAGTTTGCATACCAAATGTGGTGCAAACCAAGTGGCCAGTGGAAGGAACACACAGCTACCACCAATATCTTTTAACAATTATCTCTGCCCATAATATGTCTGTTGCAATTATCTTACAATAGTCTGATGTTTCATTTTGATTCTCTTCATTATTTCATATTTTCTCTCCCAAGGTGCCTTTCTCAATGTCATGAGTTCAGTTGGATTGTGATATTTTGCCTTTCTTGGAAATTGCCCTCAGGCCTGAAGCATGTCATTTCGTTTCCCCCTTACACAATGATAGCAAAGATAGTAGGAACTGCTGATGCTGGAGAATCTGAGATAACAAGGGGTAGAGCTGGATAAACACAGAAGGCCAAGCAGCATCATAGGAGCAGGAAAGTTGACGTTTCGGGCCTAGACCCTTCTTCAGAAATCTCTGAATGTTCTGAATGTAGATATGGCCAAATTGGGAAAGCATGAATGTGGACTGTAGTCCATTGGGGATGATCTGGTTCCATAGGCAGGTACTAAGAAAGGTGAAATTTCTGAAGAGGGGTCTAGGCCTGAAACATCAGCTTTCCTGCTCCTATGATGCTGTTTGGCCTGCTGTGTTCATCCAGCTCTATACCTTGTAATAATAATGATAGCAAAGGCTGGTAACTGAGTATTTGTTTTTTGATAGTTGTCTAACAAGCTTTAGAAAAAGCACATTGCATGTTCTCCACATCTATGAATGTATAGAATCATAGAAACCCTACAATGCAGAAAGAGGCCATTCAGCCTATCAAGTTTGCACCGAGCCAGCAAAGATCATGCTGCCCAAACCCACCCTCCCAACCCTATCCCCGTAACCCTGCAGAGGGTTTTTACCATGGATAATCCTGGTCCCTGCTCACAAAGTGGGTATTAGTTTCCCCTGTCTGCCATGTCTGGGGCAAATATCAGCAAATGTGCAGGGAAGCTCTGGGCTAACAGAGCTTTTAAAAATATTGCAGGCACAAGTGAATTCCAGGAAAGGTACATGATATGAAGGGGTGTGAATTGGACATGAGAGACACCATGGGGCATGATGGGTAATGTTGCAAGTTCGGTCAGACTAGGCCTTGCAGCAAGAAACACTCCAAAAGTAATTGACACAACCTACATTTAGCCAAAAAAAACTAATGGTTTTTAGCATTTAATGTATGCTGTTAAGCCAAGTACTGCTTCCCATTGAGACTCACTAGTACAAGGCTGGCCAAACATTTGTGTTTCAAAAAGAGTTATTTGAGATAAATGATAAACCTCACAAGTTACTAAAATTTATATGGGAAACTTATGAATTACTGAGAGTTTATATTTAGATACTACAGTTGACTTACAAAAATATATGTTTAAAATGAAAGAAAATTGATCTTTACTTCAATGTGACACTTTACATTGCGGGCTGCCTACTAGTGCAGTGTAATCTACAATTGGCAGGGCTACCCACTTCATGTTTGCAACAAGTGAGTAAAATTTTAATAAGCCAAGTGTAACAGAGACTTTAGTTGCCCTGATATACCACACCATTCAGCTACCTGGTTATAGGACCTAAATCCTGTGATCCTATTAGTTATTTTTGCAAATAATTAATGTGAGCAGTTGGCAGATGGCACGCTACCAGTCACTTGTGATCAATGTAAACCAAAGAAGGCTCCCTAGCCAATGTAGAAAGTTTGATTCGTGGCAGTGCAGTCAGCTGATCCGGTGTGTTCAGCAGCACATTGAGCAGTGAATCTCCTCAGTGACAAGAATGGTGAACAAAAGGGAGTGAGGAAAATTTCAGTAGGGAGACAAGTAGGAACACAATTACAGGCAGAAATCAAGTTATCAACAATTCAGAAAATTTTAGCAGAATTATTTCTTTATAATCTCACTGTTATCACTTAAAGCCTTCTGTATTGTGCTACTAATATATTATTTTGCTTACTTTATAGGAACCTTCTAAGTCTGAGAATGAGCCTGCTGAAAGAATGCAAGAGAAACTTTCCATCCTGGGTGACCTGATCCTTTATTACTGCCGGAATGCTACCTATCCAGTGTTGGTCCAGCTTTACCAAGCGGAGGTAGATCTACATTCTAGGGTCATCACATTTGCCTTATTTTACTGTCACTATGTTATTAGGGTAGTGAGGTTAAATTTAGAGGTCATTGGCTGACTTTATGTTATGGTGGTCTGTAAATGGAAACAATCCACATGACTATTTTAATCAATTTATCTGCATTTCTGTTGTATCTCCTCAGTTGTTTACTGGCTTTCTGTTCCTTTGTGCAGGATTTGTTGGTTTCTTTGTGGTTCATTGTGACTTTTCCCAAAGAAAATCTTAGACTATTGGGAATTCCTGGGGTTATCACATGGACAAGTTTCAGTAGCATTTCCTGAATTGCTTAAATTGACAGGGTGTTGGGTCTCTCGAGTTTTGTGTTATGTGAATAATCAAGGGATTTATTTGTGGATAGAAGGAACATTGCATTAAAAGGTGATTGTGCTGTGGTCAAAGGATCCACAAGTCCTGACTAGAAATTCCACCATTGATTAATAGGCCTATCAACACTATCTAATCTGTTTATAGTCTAATCCACAGTCAATTGAGGATGACTTTCTTCCATTTTGGTGTGTGGTTCCTGAGGTGGCTACATTGTCCAATTTTGGATCTGCAGATCCTGCTACAACTGGGGGAAAGGGTATATTTCTGAAGTGAGGTGCTGCGATGTTCATGTTTTCAAACATCCCTTCTGCTGCTTGTACTTGTCCTTCACCTGGGCTTGTTTGATATGTTGGAAATTGTTAGTTGTTTCATGGACCTCTGCCCTCTTGGTAACTACGGGCTCAGAGTAGAGACTTGTTTCTGAAGTCTTGTGTCAGCATGGGCCATACGAAACACTAGTCTGTTTGGGACCAGTCATGTCAATATTGGGGACGTTGGCCTGTGAGAAGACATTGGTATCAGAGCACTAATTTTGCGAGTGAATTTGTAGGATGTTATACTGATAATGTTTCTCAACAGATTTGAGGAGTCTGCTGTATATTGTCCCTAACTCCAAATAATTCAGGAGGGCTGATGAAACTGTTACCCTGCAGTTCATGAGCCTGGTGTCACGTTTGAGGTCTTTGACATCAAACACTCTGTTTGTTTCTCAGTCTGCAATAACACAATGTAGGCGATGCTGAATTTCATTGTTGATGCCTGCGCTCACGAACAGACAGCTCCCAAGTCTGGGAATTGATCCATATTGTCAAGTGGCTCAGTCTGGATCTCAACAGGCATGAGACAGTGTTGTGCAGCAGGATGAGCTGATTGATGACATTTGTCTCTGACAACAGTTCCTTCCAGCAATGGCTTATTGTTACTCCGTGTACTCACAAATGCTATTTATGATTGTTTTCAAGATCAGACGAGGTGCCATGCATATTCTGTTCACTGAGTGTTGTCAGCTTGTCTAGGAGGTGCTGAGTGAGCAGGTTATTCAGTTATGCTGGTTTTGGACTGAGCTAATGGAGATGGTGGACTGGAATAGTTGACGGTCGGTCTAACAGTCATCAACTGCTGTCATTGGCACGGGTAGTGCCAACATCTTTGTCATTTTTTTCTCAAGTGGTGACTTAGTTGAACAGGTGCCAATGTCTGGTTTGACAGAGCTGCCTGAGACCTTACATATGTCTGTCTGACAGAACAGTGTGTTTGTATGATAGGTGCTGATTAGGCATCATGTCAGGAAGTTAACTTGGTTGCTATTTGTTTTCCCTACACTCATTTGCCAATCACACTTTCCAGAGGTTTACATTAGACATAACTCTGGCATTGAAATCACTGAGGAGAATTGGTTTGTTTCCTTTTGAGACAGGAGACAATTATCAATCAAGGCTGAAGTAAGGTTCCCCTTTGACCTCAACCATTACTTCTAATATTCCGAGGATTTAGGGTTCATATATTGTTTCGAAAAAACTAGTTGCCTATATCTCAGCGCCCTTTGGAAGGATTGAAGCCTCATAACCCTTTGGTTCACCCTATTCCAGAAGCAGTGCATATGTGTCCCACTAAGTAATCCCATAGTGAAGTGATTTATTCTAGATGGCCTAGTGATCTATTCAATTGTCTAAGTAGTCACAATGCATCAAAGCCTCACTACCACTTTCCCAACATAAATAGGGACAAGCAATAAATGAGTCCAACAGGCCACAACCAAAACTAATCAAAATAAATAACAATTGAAGAGTCAGCCCTTTGATTCTACTTTCCTGAGCAATGGAATGTTTTCAAGGCTGCATTAGATTAATTTTTCATCAAAGGGGAATCAAGGGTTTTGGAAGGCAGATAGGAAAGTGGATTGGAGACACCAAACCATGCATGGTGGAGTTCTGAGTAGCCTACTCCTCTTCATAAGTCCTTTCCTTCACGTTCATGCACATTTGAGTTGGCGGATTGTGAATCAAGCAAAACTCAAGATACAGGAGCGCATATTCTATTCTGACTCTTCAGTGCAAAGCAGAAGGATTTCAGCATTGTCAATGATGCTGTTGTTTGGATGAGAGTTCACACTGTGTTCCCAATTGGCTGCTCAGGTGGACGTAAAAAATCTTTTCACAATATTTGAAGCCGAACAAAAAGGGTGTCCAGTTGTCTTAGCCAACGTTCATTACTCAGCACGATGCCTGTCAGTCAGCAAAATCTGTCACTTACCAAGTAAAATGCTGCAGCTGCTGAGCCATTATGAAAGTACAATGCTCAATACTTCCTTTATCTGAAGAACTCAAACTGCAGGAAGAATAAATGAACTCATGGCCTGAAGTAACTTCCCCATCCTACGTACGATAAATGACTGGTCAAATTATTTTAGTTCATGAAAGTGACAGAAACTTTGTTCAGTAGTCTTTACCATCATGCCAAAATAATTAGTTGCTTGATCAGTCTATATTGAGCCTCTGATTAATATATACAATGTAATCAAGTACCCACAGTACTGCCACATTCTTCTTCCTTGGTCAGTTTGCATAGCAAGCAGGTAGTATACAAGAGAAAACTTGTTTACATGCACAGAGCATGGAAATAAAACTGATGAACTGCACATTGTTTTAACAGCTAACCCTGGCAGGGGGTGAGAAACGATCCGAGGTCTTTGTTTATTCACTCGAACTGGGACAATCTGCCGCCACAAGAGCAATTAAAGCTTCAGGTTTGCTTTTCTCTAAGTGAATCCAGTAAAAATGATTTCTCCTATCTTCCCACAAAGCTCGTTATGGTCCTATCTTGAAAGATGTTGGCACCCAATTATTATTTTTTTGACACATTAACCAAGGAGGAGTTCTTGCACTGAACTTCAAGCTAGCCCAGTGGTTTGAAGAAGCATGGAATGTCTATCCTCCACTTCTGCTGAACACGGCACAATACACAATGCTGCACGATGCTCTTTTGCCATGTTTTTAAGACGATGATAACTTTTCAGCTAAATGCAAAATTGTTATCCAATCATGTGCCTCTTTAATTTTATGATTTTTAGAAACAAAAATATGCATTTGGAAATGTAGACCAAGTTTAAATTCTTTCAAGCAGCATTACAATAAACTTTACAAATTAAACTTTAAACTAATCAGAATGTTGATTGACATGGAGTTGGAGCCAATTTGCTGAGGCATGCTTGTTTCTATTCACAAGGGAAAACCATGTGTTAAACAGGACAGCTGAGGTGTCGCTGGGTGTAACTGTACATTTTACAGAAACTCAAAGAAGTGCATTTTGGTTCATGAGTTAACACCACATTATTAAGTTATGCTTGTACCAATCGTGACCTTCCATCTCCATAATTCCCTGAATGTTGCAGAACTGGCTCCACCATTGTCTTAGATCACATTACTAGACTGACACAGCGGGAAAGTTTACTAAATGAATTACATTTTAATAAAATCTGTACAGTGGATAAATAGATCAACTTAATGTTAGATTTGTGGATTCTAAAACTTATACTTAATGGTTCTTTTTTATTCAATGTAGGACCTGGGAGTAAAAGGCTTGGCATTGATGGTGACAGAGAAGCAGTTCCATTAGCACTGCAGATTGCCTACTGCAAGGTAGGATTCAATGTGTACTGCACTGCCACATGATAATGCTGCTATAAGCAAATATGTGTTAAAGTTTAATAAATGGATGCAGAACAATACACAAACAGTATAGTACGAGTTACATTGCATGGGGAGAACATTTTTATTCACACATTGGGATGTGGGTATTGCTGGCTGGCCAGCATTTATTGTCTGCATCTGGTTGACCATGAGAAGGCGGTGGTGAGCTGCCTTCATGTGCTGTAGGTTGACCCATAATGCCATTTGGAAGGGAATTCCAGGATTCTGACCTAGTAAATCTGAAAGAATGGTGAAATATTTCCAAGTCAGGATAGTGAGTGGCTTGAAGGGGAACTTGCAGATAGTGTTGTTCCTATGAATCTGCAGCCTCTTGTCCTTCTAGATGGTAGTGGCCTTTGTTTGAAAGGTGCTGTCTTAGGATTGTTGATGAAATTTTTCAGTGCACATTGTAGATAGTACACACTGCTGTTACTGAGTGTCGGTGTTGGAGGGAGTAAATGTTTGCAGATGTAGGGCAAATCAAACACACTGCTTTGTCCTAAATGGTGTCAAGCTTTGAGTGTTGTTGGAGCTGTACTCATCCAGGCAAGTGGAGAGTATTCCATCCCGCTCCTGACATGTGTCTTGTAGATGGTGGACAAGTGTTGATGAGTCAGAAGGTGAGATACTTGCTGTGGTATTCCTTGTCTCTGACCTGCTCTTGTAGCTATTGTATTTATATGCCTGGCCCAGTTCAGTTTCTAATCAATGGTGACCCCCAAGATGTTTATAGTGGGAGATGGTAACACCTTGATTGACAAGGGGTGGTGGTTGGATTGCCTCTTATGGGAGATGGCCATTGCCTGGATTTGTATATTGCAAACGTTACTTGCCATTTGTCAGCCCAAGCCTGGATATTGTCCAGCTTGCATTTGAACGTGGACCATTTCAGTATTTGAGGAGTCACAAATGATGCTGAATATTGTGCAATATGGTGCAATTATTGACAAATGTTCCCATTGTTTAACCTTATACGGGGGGAAAAGTTATTGATGTAGAAGCTCAAAATAGTTAGGCCTGGGACACTACCTTGAGTAATTCCTGAAGAAATGCCCTCGAGCTGAGATGACTGACCTCCAACATCTACAGCCATCTTCCTTGCATCAGGTATAACTCTAGCTAGTGGAGCACCTTGCCTCTGACTCCCATTGATTCCAGTTTTGCTCGAGCTCCTTGATGCCAAACTCACTTAAATGTGTGCCTTGATACCAAGGACTGTCACTCTCAACCTCACGCTGGAATTCAGCTCTTTGCCCACGTTTGAACCAAGGCTGAGTGGCCCTAGCAGAACCTAAACTGGGCATCACTGAGCAGCTTATTGCTGAGCAGGTGCTGCTTGATAGCACCATGATGATATCTTCCATTATTTTACTGATGATCGAGAGTAGACTGGTGGAATGGTTAACGGCTGGGTTAGATTTATCCTGTTTTTCTGTGTACAGGATATACCTGGGCAATTTTCCACTTTGTCAGGTAGAAGCCAGTGTTATATCTGTACTGGAAGAGCTTGGCTGTGGAAGCAGCAAGTTCTGCAGCACAAGTCTTCAGTACTATTGCCAGAATGTTTATAGGGCCCATAGCCCTTGCAGTATCCAGTGCCTCCAACTGTTTCTTGAAGTCATGTGGAGTCAATCAAATTTGGCTGGAGACTGGCATCTGTGATATTGGGGACCTCTGGAAGAGGTCAGATGGATCATCCACTTGGGACTTCTGGCTGAAGATTGTTACAAATGCTTCAGCTTTCTTTTGGACTGATGTGTTGGGCTCCCCTATCTTTGAGGATAGGGATATTTGTGAAACCTCCTCTTCCGGTGGGTCAGTTAATTGCCCACCACCATTCATGACTGATGTGGCAGGACTGTAAAGCTTAGATCTGTTCCATTAGGGGAGTAATCACTTAACTCTGTCTACCACTTGCTACTTATACTGCTCGGCACAGGAGTAGTACTGTTTGGCAATTTCACCAGGTTGACACCTTGTTTTTAGGTATGCCTGGTGCTGCTCCTGGCATGCCCTCCTGCACTCTTCATTGAGCCAGGGCTCATCCCCTGGCTTGATGTGTAGGAGTATGATTCTGCTGCTAAAGGTCCACAGTGCCACGTGGATGCCGAGTCTATGGTAACTAAATGTGTTTTTAGTCTGCCCCATTTATTGCAATGATAGTGCCGCACAACATGATATAAAGTATTAACAATAACAATGTGAAGGTGGGACTTCACCCTGTCAGTCACTCTTAATGTTATAGACAGATGCATCTGTTGCAGGCAAATAGCTTGTTCGGCCATTTCAGAAGGCATTTGAGAGTCAATCATTTTTGTGGTGGGCCTGGAGTCACATGTAGGCCAGGCTAGGCAAGGATGTCAGATTTCCTTCCTTGAAGGACATTGGTGAATAGGATGGTTCATTCTGACGGCCTACAGTGGTTTCATGATCATTATTAGATTCTCAATTATTGAATTCAAATTCCACCACCTGCAATGGTGGAATTCAAAATTCGGTCCCCAGAACCTGGATTAATAGCCTAGTGATAATACCACTAGGCCATTGCCTCCCCAATATTGTATGATATTGACAAGTGGATATTAATTAATGACTACGCCTAATTTATTCTATTCTGTAGTTTCCATAAAAACCATGACAAAAATATTTAAAAATCACAGCAGTATTTGCAGTTGTGGTAACTGTTGAAATATAGCAATCACCACAGTTTTCAAAACAAGTCAATCCAGAAAGTGAGAAACTAGGAAGAGGAAGAAAGTTTAGGGAATGTCACTGAATGTTTAGTTGAAAGTAGGTTGACTGGAGTGATTTAGTACGGTAAAGGCTTTGGGATGAGAACTGTAAATAATTTGGATGAGAAGCCATTTAAAGATTTGACACATCGCACAGCCAGGCAGGTTTGTAATCCTAGCCGTATATTTGAGGGACACTGAGGTGGACAGTGTTTTTGGAGCTCCTAATAATCCACAAGTAACTTTGAAAATTTAACCTGCCAGAAGTTATCTCAAGTAAGATCATAAGCTATACATGATGTTTAAGTAACTGCTTGCATCATCACTGTAAAGATGGAATTCGTTCAAAGCCTTAAAAATGAACCCAGTTTAAAACTAAATATGGACTAAAACAGAAGTTGCTGGAAAATGTCAGCAGGTCTGGCAGGATCTACAAAGAAAAAATCAGAGCTGCTCTAAGGAAGGGTCACCAGACCCAAAACATTAACTCTGATTTTTTTCTTTATGGATGTTGTCAGACCTGCTGAGCTTTTCCTGCAATTTCTGTTTTTCTTCCTGCTTTACAGTATCCTCAGTTCTTCCGATTTTTAAAACTAAACATATCTATTTGGAATGAAGACTTACGACAAATTATGAATCATCTGCTTCTGATAAACAAAAGTTCTTTGTTCTTTCTTTTATGAATCAGCATAACTCTGTTGGTGTCGAGAGCTGTCAGGTGTTATGAACAGGTGTTATTGTCACTGCATATTTAACAGAAATGTATCTCTTCATAATTTCCTTTCAAATCTGCAAACTTAAAAAGTTATTCTTTAAAATCATTCACACTCCTCTATTTTTTAGTTAAGTGCATGGGGTTTTAAATTGAATAAACATATTACACAACAAATTTAAAACCCTCTATCTAAGTTGCACATTGATATTACAAAAAATGGAGAGCAGGACTTGTCATCTTACATTCTAATAGTAATTTATCTTCCATTAGGCCACAGTCAGTAGAAGAAACCAATGGAATAATGTAGAGAAGAACTGTACATCTGTAAACCTTAGCAAGGCCTGCAACAAATATGATGAGCTGGGTAAGATCTTATTGCGTTGAGATCAACAATCTGGGCTTGTTCTTCCTTAGTCACTACTTCGTTAGCTTCTGTAAACACCATTTATCAGTGTATTGACAAATTTGCACTATTTCATTATCTAAGAGTTTGTGCAATGTTTATAGATTGTATACAAAAATAATACTTTTCAAAATACATTCATTAAAATGGCTGGTGCCATGCAACACTTCACACACTTGAAATATAAACAAAAAGTGCTGGAGAAACTCAGCAAATCTGGCACATCTGAGGTGAGAAAATCAGTTACCATTTAGAGTACCATGACGCTTCTTCAGAGCCTGAGTTAACTGTATTTCTCTCACCACAGACAAGCCAGGACTAATGAGTTTTTCCAGCACTTGGTTTTTATTTCAGATCTCCAGCATCCATAGTATTTTGCTTTTATTTCACATGTTTGAGTTGCAACACACCAAATATCACTGGATAACCATTTGAAGGAACATAAGGCTGAAGCAAAAAAGTAATTGCCATCTTTCTGTAATTCACATTTGACATTAATTACCTTCTTGGCAGCGCCTGATAAGGAGGTGATGGCATTGTGATAATGTCTCCAGATCAATAATTCAGAACTTCAGGCTAATATTCTGGGGACATGGATTTGAATCCCATTATTGTAGATGATGAAATTTAAATTCGACAAAAACCTGCAATAGAAAGATTGCCTACTGGCAACTATGTAACCACAGTTAATTGTCATTAAAAACTGATGTAGTTCACAAATATTGTTTTTGGGAAGACAGTCTGCTGTCCTTACCTCGTCTGGCCTATGTATGACATCCATTAAACAGTATGAAATAAAAATATTTCCTTAGCTGGTGTGTGAGGTATTTCTCATTAATCTGTTCAGGGTACTATTATATATTTCTGGAGCAGGTAGGCCTTAAACCTGGGCCTTCTGACTTGAAGGTAGGGACACTACCATCGCATCACAAGAACCCCATTGAAGTGCATAATAAAGTTAGATTGACCATCTCACTTAGCCGAGACATAATATGCCAAAACATCACGAAGTCCTGAGTTCAATTCCAGGCGTGTGCCGTGTCTCAGTTGGATATTTCATTTCTTGTGTTTTCTGAACAAAGGCAGGTCCAAGTGAATGCCACAGGTAAGACAAGGAGGCAAGCTCCATATCTACCCCAGCTGGAATGGGGATTCAACCCAATGCTGCTGGCACCAGAGCCATCCGGCCATCTGGTCTTCCAAGCAGCCAGTATTACTCTGGCAACATGTACTTCTCATAGATGAGTTGTAGCCCGGAGTTGTAGATAGTAGAAGCTCCAATTTTTTTTCCCATTAGATGGTTAATCAGGAATCTCTCCTTACTCTAACTGCCTACCAATAGCTGATGTTGGAAGGAATTACAATTTTGCATACAACCTGTTTGGCCACTTCCTTGGCCTAGTGTTGGACTTGAACTCAGTGCCTCAATGTCAGAGTTCAGTGACAAGACCTACTGTGTCTGAAAATCATCTTCAGTTGGATACATTAGCACCAAAGCTTTTGGTTCTACTACTTCTAGGGTATGCTGTGGAAGTGCTGGAGTTGGACTGGGCTGGACAAAGTCAGAAGTCACATGACACTAGATTACAGTCACTTCACCTGACAAAGGAGCAGCATTCTGAAAGCTTGTGATTTTGAATAAACTCGTTGGACTATAATCTCTTGTCCTGTGACTTCTGACTACTTCTAGAGTAGAAATGTGATACAACATTTTTCATAAGACTTATTCCCAAGCAATGTCCTTCAGTCTCTGCAGGAAGATGCATGAGAGTGAGTATTAGGGATTCAGCTTGTTGCAGGTTATATCATAGGCTTTTCGACACATCATCTACCTTCACTGTTAGGAACAACAATTTGAGTAAATTACTGGATGGCTGAAGAGCCTGAGCCAAATCACTTCAGGATAATCAGAAAGAAAAATTTTGTTAAAGGTAACCTGAATTAACTATTTTGAGCAACACTGCGAAAAGAAATTGAAGGATAAATCTCTAAGATAGTTACAAAGATTGTTTTTCTTCTCTTATTTTAAAATCCACAGAAACTGTGCAGATCTAATGCTTAAGGATAAGAGGAGACAGAGACTAATGCTTTAAATGTTTAATATGGTTGTCTCACTTGTTTATATTTTTGCTTTATAGTAGTCTTAGAATAGTTACTTTTCAAAATCATAAGCCACATTCATAAAACTATGCTACTTAATGATTTGGTATCATCGTTTCTTGGGCACCTATACAAGATAACTGGTGTGTTCTAAATTATAAATCTAGATCTTCTGAGTGCATTTTAATCATAATATTACGTTTTTCAGAATTCAACACAGAATACCTTCATCTTTCAATGACTGAGGTGGTGAAACGACAGAACTCTAAGTCTAAGAAAGGTTATAATCAAGTGAGTAAGTGATAATGGGAACTGCAGATGCTGGAGAATCCAAGATAACAAAGTGTGAAGCTGGATGAACACAGCAGGCCAAGCTGCATCTCAGGAGCACAAAAACTGATGTTTCGGGCCTAGACCCTTCATCAGAGAGGGTCTAGGCCCAAAACGTCAGCTTTTGTGCTCCTGAGATGCTGCTTGGCCTGCCGTGTTCATCTAGCTTCACACTTTGTTATCTTATAATCAAGGGAGTACACTTGTTTCAAGGCTAAAAGCTCAATGCAGAGTAATTTGACATGGTTGTGCTCCTGGTGAAGTCCATTCACACACTGGGGTCATAAATAGAATCAGAGAGTCATAGAATTTTATAGTACAGAAGGAGGCCATTTGGCCTGTCATGTCTGGAATGGCTGTTGAAAGAGCTACCCAGCTAGCCCAACTGTCCAGTCCTAACTCTGTCACTCGCTCAATTCATCACTTTCAAATAGATATCCAGCTCTTTTTTGAAACTTTCTATGGAAACCACCTCCATCATTTGGAGTGGCACAGGGATTAGCATTGCTGCATCACAGTGCCAGGGACCTGGGTTTGAAGCCAGCCTCAGGTGACTGACTATGTGGAGTTTGCACATTCTGCCCGTGCCTGCGTGGCTTTCCTCTGGGCCCTCTGGTTTCCTCCCACAGTTCAAAGATGTGCAGATTAGGTGGATTGGCCATGCTAAATAGCTCAAAGTGTCAAGGGATGTGCAGGCTAGATGGATTAGCCATGGGAAATGCAGGGTCACAGGGATATGATTGGGTAGCGGGTCTGGGCGGGATGCTTTTCTGAGGATTGGTGCAGACTCAATGGGCCCAATGGCCTGCTTCTGCACTATAGAGATTCTAGAAAATCTAGGTAATCTCCCAGATTGTGCATTCTAAATCCTAATAACTCTCTGAGTAAAGAAGTTGCTCCTTATCTCACTTCTAGCACTCTTGCTGACAGTCTTGAAATGGCGACAAACTAATGGAAACAAATTAAACTTCTTTACTCTGTCAAAATTGCTCATAATTTTGAACTGTTCAACACTGTCCCCTTTTAATCTTCTCTGCTCCAAGGGGAATAAGCCCAGTTTCTAATCTTTCCTTGTATCTAAAATCCCTTGTTCCTGGTATCATTCCCGTAAATCTCTTCAGAGCTTTAATATCCTTCCTTAAGTAAGGTGTCCAGAACTGAACGCAATTCCCCAACATGACTAATGATATGTAGGCATGTAGTATCACTTCCTTGTTTTTATAACCTGTGGCTCTATTTATAAACACAAGGATCCAAGAAGCTTTGTCAACAATTGTTTCAACAACTCTCTGAAGGCCACCTACAGAGAATTATGCATTTGAATCCCAAGGTCCCTCTGCTCCTGTATTCCCCTCAAAGTTGTACCACTGAGCCTATGTTGACCTTCCCACATTTCTTCTACCAAAATACATTTCGTCACGTTTCTCTGCATTGAAACTCATTGGCCGTTTGCCAACCTGTCGATGTCCTTCTGAAGTTGCTCAGAGTCATCCCCAAAATTCACTGTTCTTCCTAGCTTAGCATCATTCACAAATTTAGGAATGTTGTCCTCAACACCCATCTCCAAATCATTTATATAAATTAGCAAAAGCAATGATCCCAACACTGATCCCTTGATAACATCGGTTTCAACTCATCTCTAATCTGAGAAATGCCATTCTGTATCTACCCTATGTTTTCTATGTTTTATGCAACTTCTAATCCATGCTACCAAGGACCCATCAATCCCAAATATTTCTAATTTACTAACTAACCTATCATGTAGCACCTCAAATGCTTTCTGAAAGTCCAAGTATACAACATCCACAGCACTACCTTCATCCACTGCTGTCACCTCAAAGAACGCAGTTAAATTTGACCTACATGACCTGCCCTCGACAAAACCATGTTAAGTCTAGTACTGACTTATATTTTTTCCATGTATATTTACCTTATCCCGTATTATGACCTCCATTAGTTTTACCGCTATTGATGTCAAACTGACAGGTCTGTTGTTTCCTGGGTTATCCCTTATCCCTTTCTTAAACAATGTCATCACATTTGCAATCCTTCAGTCCCCTGGGAATAAATGTTGAGGCCTGGAAAATTTTTTGTCACTGGCTCCGCAAATTGCTCCCTTACCTCTCTCAGCAATCTAGGATACATCCCATCTGGATCTGGCAACTTCTCTACCTGGAGAGCTGCCAACTTCTTTACCTATCACTATACTGCCCAGTCACTCAACATCCATGTTTTCAACCAGGCCATTGTCACCATCTTCTAATTTGGTCAAAACAGAAGTAAAAGTGCTTATTTACTACCTCTGCCATTCCCTTTTTTTTCAGTGAAATGTTTACAGTGCTTGTTCCTTACGGGTCCTACTCTATCCTTTTCCATTAATATGTTTGAAGGACATTTTATTATTGTTTTAGCGCAGCTGGCTATCCTTTCCTCATGCTTCCTCTTAGCCTTCCTTATTCCAGCCTTAGCCTCTCTCCTGCAATGTGAGATACACTTCCAGATTTCTATTGCTATTGTTATGCCAATATGTTTAATGTGCTTTCTTTTACTTGTTTTCTCATCAATATCCTTAGTCATCCAGGGCACTCTTGCTTTGGATAACCCTAATTATTTCCCATAGGTATGTACTAGTTTGCACCCTATTCATCTCTCTTTTGAAAGTCTGTCATTTTTCATCCGTCAATTCATCGACAAAAATGAGTTTCCAATCAACCTGTTCCAGTTTAACTTTAAGACCCTAAATCTGCCCATTTTCAGTCTGAGATCTTAATCTTTGACTGATATTTATCCTTTGCCAACTTAATATTGAACCTTCTTATATTATGGTCGCTGTTTCCGAAATGTTCCCCACTCTGACGTTCTCGACTTGCATCATTTCCTGGGACCAGATCTACCACATTATCCTCCCTTGAAGGACTGGAGGTGTGCTGTTCTGGAAACTTCTCCAGTACACACTGTAGGATTTTTTCTCCTTCTGTGCCCCACACTCTAACTTTTACTCAGTTTTCTCTAGGATAATTGAAATCCCCAGCAATCACAACCCTACTTGTCCTGCAGGTTTCCATAATCTTCCTACAAATGTTCTCTTCTACTTCCTCCCCACTATTTGGAGGATTGTTACAAATAAACTGTCCCCTTCATGTTTCTCACTTCCAACCATATAGATTCTAATTCAGGAAATGCATCCCAATCAACAGCTATGATACTATCTTTGTCCAAGACTGCTACACCTCATCTTTTTTTACTCATCTTGTTTCTACTAAACACCTAATAACCCTGGACATTAAGTATCCAGTCCTGTTCTGGCTTGAGCCTCATTTCTGCTGATGCCACTATCTCATAATCCTCCTGGAGCAATGTCTGCTTCTAGCTCCCCCAATTTTGTTAACAATACTTTATGCATTTACATATGTACTATTTAACTGTTCTTATCTCATTTTTGCCCTTTAGGAAGCAACCATTTTTTTGTTCACTGTCAACAGTGAAGCCTCCTCTCACTTCCTTTTCACTGTTCTCCATCTCCTCTCTTTTGCCCTCCCCAGTCCTTCCAAAACTAGGCTCCATTAGTCAACCCAAACCCCCTGCCTTAGGTTTAAATTCATCCCCACTACACTATTACTCTCTCAGCCAGGACTTCCATTTCGGCTCAAGTGAAGCCCATCTCTTCTGAGCAGCTTTCTCCTTTTCCAACAGTGATCTCAATGTCCCAAAAATCTAAACCCCCACCCTGATACACTGTCCCTCAAGCTTTGAATTCACCTCCCTGATCTGTCTTTGCCTAACTGGTGAAGCTTGTGGTGTAGGTGATATTGCCATAGAGGTCCTGCATTTCAACCTATTCCCTAATTCTTGAAACTAATCCTGCAAGTCCTCCAGGCTGCACCTCCTTATGTCATTGGCTCCCATATGAATCACAACCATTGATTGTTCACCCTCCCTTTCCTGAAGTTTATCCAACCATTGCATCATACAGCATGGAAACAGTCAAACCCAAACTAAACTAGTCACACCTGCCTGGACTTGGCCCACTTCCCTCCATACATTTCTTATTCATGTACTTTTTGAAATGTCTTTTAAACATTGTAACTGCACCTACAATCACCAGTTCCTATGGAAGTATTTGCCACACATGAACCACTCTCTGTGTTAAAACAATTGTTCCTCATTTTGCCCTCTCAATCGTCAAAAAAAAATTGCAATATGTGGTCACAGTGAATAAAGCTCCCAGACAGAGCACAACAAGGCAAAATTGTCCCTTTAAAGTCATCTTTAATTTGATTAATGAAACTACTTTGAAATGACCACTACGTGAGTTGATTGTCAAATCTAATTAACGCTCATTGCCAATATATATTTAACTGAGATAATAGAAACTGCAGATGCTGGAGAATTCGAGATAACAAGATGCAGTGCTGGATGAACACAGCAGGCCAAGTAGCAGCATAGGAGCAGAAAGGCTGATGTTTCGGGCCTAGACTCTAATTATTTGGATTACTGGCAGAGATTGAAGTACTGCGGTTTTAGTCGTACCTGTCTCTGTTAGTGGTTGATTGTGTGCACACAGTGTCAATTGGCTTTAGCAGTCAGCTGTGAGTTTGCAACTTGTGTTGCATATCTTTTTGCCTATGACTGCCACAGCCAGAAACGTGTGTTTTTGTTTTTATTTTCATTACCTCAGTACTGGCATCCTGTTCTGTTGAGCCCAACACCCCTCAAAAGCATACAGTAACCATTTTCTTCATTTTGTGGACGTCAGCCAGTCGTGATTTCTCAATACGTGCCTTGTTGATTCACATCACTGACAATCTGTGGCTGTATATATTCATGGTCTGACATTCCAAAGATCAGAGACTTTGTCTCCTTTTTCCAGTTGTTGATGCTGAGTGTAATTTGCAGTTTTAGTTTTCAGGGTCTTTCTTAAATTTTACAAGCACTCATGCTGTCACGAGTTCACAGCTGAATTTTGAATTTAGAAATTGAAGATTGTATCCTTCAAATCTGTCTTAATTACTGAAGTCAAGAAAAAAATAAAAAGGAAGAATATTTTAATAGTGTTAGATGAAAAAGGGTGGAACTAAGTTTGTGTTGGCCAGGAATATTTGCTTTGCTTTGTTGAATTGTATGGCCTGTTTCAGTGCTGTAAGTGCTTTGTCTGGAGCCTTTAAATTGTTTGTTATTACAATGAGCATTATGGAGTTCTCTTAAGAATAAATTGTAGGGAAATATTACAAAGAAAGGATACCTTTTAGAACTGGCTGCTTCCAGAGAAAACAATGCGTAGAGCCGACTCTGATCCAACCAGAGATTGGAATAGAGATAGTAGGAACTGCTGATGCTGGAGAATCAGAGATAACAAGGTGTAGAGCTGGATGAACACAGCAGGCCAAACAGCATCAGAGGAGCAGGAAGGCCGACATTTTGGGCCTAGACTCTTTTACTCTTCTTTCACTTCAATATTGCGTTCCAACTGACAAAATGCAATTGCAGCTATATAAGTCAGGACTTACATTTTTTGAATGTACCTCTGAAGTGAGCAGAAATATTTCATCCTGTCTGCTATAACTGAATCTGAGCTCAGATATTTGAGGTGAAAGCACTCAGATACCTACATTTATCTTTTTCTCTAATTTACTCACACTTCCAGAAGGAGGTGTTGTGTATTGATAGAGTTCATACTTCCTTCCCAAACATAGGACCAACCTGTTGCTCTCTTATTTGGTGTTAATTAACACTGGATGGGCAGTAGACAAAAACAATGGTGTCTCACACTGTACATAACTCAAAGGCCAAAATCTTCCCTCAGTTAGAATAAGCATGATTCACTTAAACGACCAGCATTCAAGTTTATATTGGTCAGTCAGTCCAAAAATAGTTTTGTAACTAATGCTTAAAGTAAATCAGTGATGAATCCATCCCTGAAATCCCCAAATGCCTGGGAAAATTCAATCTTGGGCTGACAAATCAGAGAAAAGTTGCCCCTGTAAGTTAAATGGAAGGGAAAGGTAAGGGGCTGCACTTCTAATCACAGACTGATTCTCTTGGTTCTAGCTGCTGATAGGCTGATTAGTGAGTAGAGCTGCAACAGAGGATTGAGAGTGGGGGAAGCTATGAGAGTGGTAAAAAGAGGAAGGCTGCATGGAGAGGGGGCAGCTGAGGGAAGGCAGACTGCAAGCAAGTGTAAAAAATTTCACGCCCATCAATAAAGTAACACAGCTAATTAGGAAATAGGGAAACTTGAAATCACTGAAGTAATTACTTACAAATAATTGTGGAAACTCTAGCTTAAATTTGCTCAGGATTATATGAGTGGATGCTATTGTAATGAACACTGCGTCGATTGTTCAATTTAAATCTGAGATTACAGTATAAAGGATAGTAACTGCCTAGTTAACATATTCTGGCTCTGTGAATGCATGATGGAAACTCATTAGATGTGACCCCCATCAATCTGGAAGGTGTGTTTAGAGTGATGGTCTTGGGTGTTGAATGGTGTATCAGTTATTTTATTGTTAATTTGTGTTAGTTCAAGTACTTTGGTGCTGAGGAAATCAATACATTCCTTATGCATCGTAGCTTTATGTGTATTGGAGGATTGCTAATTATGAGATTATGGACGAATTCTTCCAATGCAGCTTCTGTGTGAGCCCAAATACCCATACCTCAACACAAATATGAATGTAATGTTACTACATAACTACATCAACCAATAAAGGAGTTA
Organism: Stegostoma tigrinum; assembly: GCF_030684315.1. Lineage (NCBI taxonomy): Eukaryota > Metazoa > Chordata > Chondrichthyes > Orectolobiformes > Stegostomatidae > Stegostoma > Stegostoma tigrinum. Next base: position 35,807,366 of record NC_081375.1, read on the forward strand.
GTAAGAATCAAAAAGTAGCCCTTCAAATCAAAAGTAACCTCTAAGAGGAGACTTTGGGAATGGAAAAGATGTGCCCTTATTGGAAAGGAAATGAGCTTTGAGCATAACATTTAATGCTGAGTATACATGAAGTAGAATGTTTGACGAACCAACATACTTAATGTCAATCTCTTTCTGTTGTTCTAGCAAATAAGTGTGACTAAAATCAAGATTGACAAGGTACAGATAATAGGGGTTAATAATACCACATTTGCTGTTTGTCTGGACCAGGATGAGCAAAAGGTTCTTCAGAGCGTAACAAGGTAGGAGAATTACTTCACATTTTTCACCATTTATTGCATCTTTTGCAAATGTATTTCAAAATGAAAAGATACCACTGCAGAAACAATAGTCTTCCTGTAATGCATTTTAAAATTTTGTATGTATGCATCACTCAAACATGTTCGTCAGAAACATCTCGAAGCATTTCAATTAAGTAAAATTAATTAATTTTAGTAGTCTTTCTAATGTGTGGAAGCAACTGTTTGCCATTTTACAAGCAGCAAGATCCCACAAACACAATAAGATGAGTTAGTTTTGTGTGGTGCCGATTGAGGAAACAGTACTGACTAGGATAGTTGAGGACTCCCTGCTGTGGGGTTTCTGATATCTTTTTAAAACTGTGTTTACACAACAACCAGCCAGCAATACCTCTGGTAATGTAAAATCTCTCGATACTGAACTACAGAATCAATCTCATTTAAATGTTCAAGAGCTGGGGTAAGATTTGAACCCATAACTTTCTAGATCAGCGTCAAGAGAGCCAGCCACTGAGTCCAGCCCATTATCAGCTTGTATGGTCCTTTATTCAATGAAGTCCAACTGTCTGAAAACTCCCTAGTAGGTGCTATACATGCAAGCCATTATATTTTGTGCAGATCAATAAACTACATCTGCTTTTTGCCCATAATCTTTCTGTTCGGCATATGGATATTGCAAAGTATCGCAAACCATCCAGCCAACTGAGTTATCGATAGAATTGTGCTGTGCCTTTTGGCACATCAAGTCTGCATCGACAAGTGAGAAACGCCTGAGCTTCAACCTAATCCTATTTGCCAGCACTTGGCCCATAGCCATGAATGTTATGATGTGCCATGTGCTTAGCCAGGTACTTTTTTAAAGGATGTGAGGCAACTCGCCTCTACCACCCTCCCAGGCAGTACATTCCAAAATGGCACCACTCTCTGGGTTAAAACAAGCTTTTCCTCACATTTCCCCTTAACCTCCTGTCCTTTACATAAAACCCAGGTACCCTTGTGACTAACCTTTCGACTAAGGGGAGCAGCTGCTCTTTATCCATTCTGGCCATTCCCCTCAATCTTGCACACCTCAATCAGATCGCTCCCTTAGTCTTTGCTCCAACAACCCAAGCCTCTGCAACCTTTCCTCATCAGTTAAATTTTCCATCCCAGGCAGCATTCTGGTGAATCTCCTGTGCACCCCCTCCAAAGCAATCACAACCTTCGTAAAAACCAAAAGAACTGTGGATGCTGTCAATCAGAAACAAAAACAAAAATTGCTGGAAAAACTCATCAGGTTTGCGGCAGCATTTGTGGAGAGAGAAATCAGACTTACCGTTTCGGGTCAAGTGAACCTTCCTCCTTTCAATGAGTACAAATCATTGAAATATAATTGTTACAATGGCATTTCCTCTGAATATCTCTGTAGGCGTGCATTCAATTTTAAAATCTGCTTTGGTTTTTTTTAAAATAAACCAATATTATGCCTAAGGAAATAAGAGACAATTAGAAACACGTAAGCAATGAAGATGCTACGGTGTATCCAAAAATGTAAAACTCATCATAATTCAAGGTTTTGGAGTAGATCTGTAGCTCAGGTGTTGAGGTTGGTTGGCTCGCCAAGCTGGTTTCTTGTTCCACGGACATTTTGTTACCGTGCTGGGTAACATCCTCAAAGCAGCCTCCGATGAAGTGTCGGTGTGTTTTCCCACCTGGTTTTTAATCTTTGGAGTCCGTTGCAATGGATTGCCTCACTTCCATGTTTCCTCCATAGTGGAATGTATGTTTATCATAATTTTTACACATTATGTATCCCACTCCAAAACCATGTGACAATTCAAACTATTTTAAAAATGATATAGGGTCAATAAAACATTCTAAGGAGGCATTATAATCTTTGGGAAAACTATTAAAGTTTATATATATCATAGCGGCTAAAATTTGTAGATTATTGATTTAAAATAGGTGAGCAATGATTATTGCCTAAACTGATTTGTAGAAAATGTTTCTGTTTTTCCCAGTATTGATCCCTTGATATTTAAAAAAAAGCTTGCAATTATATTTTTTTTCTATAGATGTGAGGTGTCTGTGTGTTATAAGCCTGAGAACAGGCTGCCTCAGAAGTTGAGGAAACATACCACTCTCCAGATGCAGCAGCAGTCATCAAAGTTCTACTCACTCCTCTGTCTTCCAATCATTACCTTCAGTGGAGCTGTGCCATAGGAACTGCAGATGACAATACATTGTCCCTATTGCACTACTGGCTGAAAATATTGTTGCACCAAAACAAAGGACTTCATTGCATTGTTTTGCATTGGCACTAATTGATTATTATCATATAAATCTAATTTTACCTTGGAGATCACAAAATTCCTCAGATGACACAGCAAATGTGTAGTAAATTGTGATCTAAATGGGACAAACAGTGCTTTGTAGCCATTGCTAATAAAATTGCTAGGGAGGGAAAACTCAGATTGATTCTGAGGCAACGTAACAAAGTGTGAAGCTGGATGAACACAGCAGGCCAAGCAGCATCTCAGGAGCACAAAAGCTGACATTTCGGGCCTAGACCCTTCATCAGAGAGGGGGATGGGGACAGGGTTCTGAAATAAATAGGGAGGGGGGGAGGCGGACTGAAGATGGATAGGGGAGAAGATAGGTGGAGAGGAGAGTATAGGTGGGGATGGGATAGGTCATTCCAGGGAGGACAGACAGGTCAAGGGGGCGGGATGAGGTTAGTAGGTGGGAGATGGAGGTGCAGCTTGAGGTGGGAAGAGGGGATAGGTGAGAGGAAGAACAGGTTAGGGAGACGGGGACGAGCTGGGCTGGTTTTGGGATGCAGTGGGGGGAGGGGACAAAAACCAGCCCAGCTCGTCCCCGCCTCCCTAACCTGTTCTTCCTCTCACCTAACCCCTCCTCCCACCTCAAGCCGCACCTCCATTTCCCACCTCCTAACCTCATCCCGCCCCCTTGACCTGTCCGTCCTCCCCGGACTGACCCTATCCTCTCCTCACCTCCCCACCTATACTCTCCTCTCCACCTATCTTCTCCTCTATCCATCTTCAGTCCGCCTCCCTCTCTCTCCCTATTTATTCCAGAACCCTCATCCCATCCCCCTCTCTGATGAAGGGTCTAGGCCCGAAACGTCAGCTTTTGTGCTCCTGAGATGCTGCTTGGCCTGCTGTGTTCATCCAGCTTCACACTTTGTTATCTTGGATTCTCCAGCATCTGCAGTTCCCATTATCTGTGATCGTTGATTCTGAGGCAACTGGTAGCTATTTTTTTTTGGAACCATTTCAGATCATGGAACTTTACATTGTCAACTTAGCAGAAGCTATCATTAGTCTTAACTTATGAATTCAAATGGTGCAAATGTAATTTCCTGCAGGTTAACAGTGGCATGTCCTTTGTGTCTGCTGCATTGTAGCACAGAATGAACATCCGTCGCAATGTTAAGCAGGTGGCCTGGAAAGCATAGAATTTAGTTTAAGTAGAAACTTGAAGCAATTATTGGGGTGGGGGTGTTGGAAAAGGGTGCTTCTTTTAGCCTCTCGTACCTGCAAACTAATGTCTGCAAGAGAAAATATAACAAAACCAAACTATTAAACGGACTAAAAGATAATTAACTACAAACTAACATAAAAGCCAAAGTTTTTTTTTAATATTTTTACATTAGTAAGATGGGGAATGGACCTATAAGAATTGAAAGCCACCTAAATAAAAATGAGAAAGGAAAGGAGACCATGGCATAAAATAAACTAAAGGAAAACATATGTGGTCAGTGAATAACATGTTATAGGGCATAAAGTTTAAAATTAAACTGAGTTAAACTATCTGTGTGCCATTTCATACTGTGTCCATAATGAAACAGAGAAACAAGAGGCAATAATATTATGAAGAAATAAATGTAATTGGAATTATTGAAGCATGGTGACAAATATCAGATCTCTATGTGTTGCATGATAAAACATACTTTACTTTAAAAAGTTAGAGAAAAGAGGAGATGGAGTGGAAAATGGATTATAATACAAGTATGTAAGATATTCCATTTTACTACAAAAAAAGTAAATCACATACTTGGAAAACAAAAACCTAAGTATGTAAAGAAACAAGGGAATCTGGGAGCACAAATCTGAATCTCTCAAAAACAAATGACACAGACTAACAAGACTACTGCAAAGAAGTCAAACTAAGAACTGGAGTTAATTTTTAGAGGGACAGAATTGAAATGTAGAAAAGATATGTTCTCCTTGTATCAAGATTACACCTCCACTTGGACTACTGGTAAACATATTATTCAAAGAACTGAGGAGGCTGCAAAATATATTTACAAAAATTTTATCAGAAACACAAAGTTGTGCTTGTGAGGAAAGGATTGATTAGCTTGCTTTAAAAGACGAAGGCTGAGGGGTGACCTAACAACATGCTTTTAACCCATGGATGTTTTTGTTGGTGTACACAGCGCTTTAGAGTTTCACATGTGCAGAATGGCAAAACTTGAGGTCATAAATGTAAGAATTTTACCAAAATATCAAACATATAATTCAGAAGAAATCTCTTTGCAGTAGCGAGAACAAGATATTTACTACCAGAGGGAATGGTTAAGGTGAATAGCAATGATTCATCCAAGGGGAAGCTAGGTAAACAAATGAGAGGAAAAGGACTGGAGATTAATTCTGACAGCATGGAAGAATGGGACAAGTCTCAAGCATAAAGTAAATGGTTAACATGGGCTGTTTGAGCCAGCCAGTCAGTTATTATTTTGTATGTTCCATGAAATTCTGTGGAAAATTCTGGGGACGGCACAGTGGCTCAGTGGTTAGCACTGCAGCCTCACAGCACCAAGGACCCGGGTTCAATTCCAGCCTTGAGTAACTGTCTGTGCGGTGTTTGCACATTCTCCCCGTGTTTGCGTGGGTTTCCTCCGGGTGCTCCAGTTTCCTCCCACAGTCCAAAGAAGTGCAGGCTAGGTGGATCGGCCATGCTAAATTGCCCATAGTGTTCAGGGGAGTGTGGGTTATATGGGGATGGAGATGGGGAAGTGTTTGGGTGGGATGCTCCAAGGGGCGATGTGAATTTGTTGGGCCAAAGGGCCTGTTTCCACACTGTAGGGAATCTAATCTAATCTAAAAAAAACCGTAAAATGAACAATCTGGTTACAACTCATCCTGTATTTACTCCAATCTGCAGACAATGCAGGCCTGCAGGGAAGGGATAATAAGTGAGTGCTAATCTTTACTACTCTTTTGTAATTTGTGGTATATGATAGCTCAGTGAGATGCCTAGAATGATTAAGGAATGACATGTGAAACCGGGATGGTCAGAAAAGGAACTAAAAGAAAACTCAAAACTTGAATTCAAACAAAGTTTTAAAAAAAAGTTCTCCAATATAGAGTACTTTGCAGTACTTCACAAAGAATGCGTGCTGAAGAGAATCTAACATTGTATGTTCATAAATATTCTACTTGATCAAGTGTTGTAAATTTAGCAGCTTTGTAATGTTAAAGGAGTTGACATAAAGTGAACAAATGCGTAGTGCAGAATTCCATTCTCCTGATGCCTTTCCCAGTAAGCACAATAATTGATCCCGCGATGGTATTTAAACAAATATGTGGCTGGTTGTTCATCCTATGAACGCATAGAAATTCCTGCTCACTGGGGATTTGGTTTGAAGTGTGTTGAACACAACTGTTGTAAGCTGCAGGATACCCAGATGTTTCCCAGACTCTCAAGGTGCTTGTGTTTTCTCTGGCCTTGAGGTGAACATGTTCCACATCTATGTGAATTGCACAAAATCACAGATCCCCTTTCATTTTTGCTGAAGGCTGCTGCTTAATTTTTAGTTGCACTTCAGCTCTGCACTCCTGTTCTTTGGTCACCAGTGGAGGGGAATTAGCAGACCAAAGGACCTTCTTATAGATCTGGTCCTGAGCCTGACCTAGATGGCCATTAACAGGCCCAGGCAATGGCTTTACAGGTCTCAACTGACTGCCCCTCTTTCATGCCTACATCCATGCCTAGATGTCCATAGAGACAGAATACCCAATGCCAATGGCACTCTATGGGGGCTAGAGTCCATTATCTCTACTAAAAACCAAGTTTTAATTGAAAATTTAAGTTTGCTTTAGATATTTGATTTTATTGTTACGGTGCCCTTTAGTTTGGCTAAAGTTGGTTTGATTGGATTATTTTAAGTTGTACTTCAAGAGTGTAATCATGGGATGGCACGGTGAATCTACTGCTGAAGCTTTGAGTTCAAGTCCTAATCCAGGACTTGATGGCCATGGAAAATGTCTTCATAAATCGGTCAAACAGGTTGAGTATCAACTTGTAAATCCTTCAGATCCCAAGTGTAAGGATATTTGCCAAGAGTTTGTAATAGTTGTAAATTGGCAGCTTCTTTCTTGTCTCCTATGGTTTCTACCTCTTAATTTCCAGAAGTGCGCTTACACACAACTGAATGTGTATTTTTTTCCCCCACATCACCAAATGACCCATGAATTTTTTTCATCTATAAACCATCTCCATGCCTTCCAATTTACATGCAAAGCCCATTAAGGACAAAACAGACTACCAAAGATACCCTTCATTTCAATTGAAATTCCAATTAATTTAGCCAATTAAGAATTTTAATTTAAATTCAGAAAGAACAAACTGAATGTCAATGATTAAGAGTTGTTCTTCTGAAGCTAAAAACAAATCATTGAATTGGTAATTTGACTTCAAATTGTTTGCCTAATTATTTACCCAGATTCAACTGTGTTGGGTCAATAATGTTGACCAATATAATATTATGAAGTTCTTAATTTGATAGTACTTACTGGTGTCACTATTACTAATTATAGGTCAAAATTATTTCAATTTCCTTATGATTTAAATTCTAAAATGTTATGCTTGCTGTCAATTTTAAGAAAACTGTGACTTAAGACATGGGAATTGGTTGTATTCTTCTGTACAGGAAATAAACAAGAATACATTCTTTATGCACAGTTCCCAACAGAAATATTCCCTCGATGTCCCTGTGATATTGTACATTATTTTAATTAGAGTTTATTACTACTTGCATATCACAGCAAATGGGTACTCTGGAACCTATAAAATTGCTGTTGTTTATTTTTAAAAATGAGTTTTGATCCGCCAGTCAGTCACAAACAATATTAAACCAGTGAATTTCCAGATGGAGTTTGAAGCCTGCTTGAAAAGTAATATTCTTCTGAAAGATGAACACAATAAATTTGTGGGTGATTGTTGCGATCAGAGCACATTCGTGTTGGAAATTCCTGACTACAGTGTAGGAATTTGACTTCTTTTAAATTGACCAAACTGGTCTGATGTTTGTAAACCAAATACAATAGCAACAATTTGTTTGTCAGTTTGGAGTCATGTAAAATGTGCAATAATTGTATTTCTATTTTGAATTTTTCCCCCATTTTCCTCAGTGACAGCTACTGTGTACTAATAGCTTCAGAAGTTGTGAAGGTAGTTTATTTCATTTCCCTCATAGGGCAGTTACACAATAATTTTGGAAATGGATTGCACTGTCTTTACTGTACTGGACTGCACACTAAACTGTATATGTTTGTATATTTGAGGAACACTGTAAAATATACGTCTTGATAACACATTTAAGAATAAAGCTTATTGACAGTTTAAACAGACTTGCAGTGTGTTTGTGCGCCTTGTTAACAGGAAGCAGAAACTCTGTTTGTGCCTGAACAATTGGACTGTTCCTATATTTATGGCAAGATGAAGAGATAAATGTTTCTTCTTAAATTCATTTTTGAGATGTACATGTCATTGGCAAGACCAGCATTTATTGCTCATTTCTAACTGTCAGAAGCTTCTAGTGGGCCTCCATTTTTGACAATTCAGGCTTGCTAGTCGATTTCAGAAGATAATTTGAGAGCAGATTAGTTTGCTGGCAAACTGAAACTGTGGTGGCCAGCAGTGGGCAAGATTCCTTGCTCCTCTTGGCCAGCAGGTAATAATAAAATATTCCATTTATAACCTTTCTTACTTCCCTAGCCATTGGGTTTCCCAAGACAAGCTTAATCCAGATGGCTCTCCTGAACCAAAACCTTGATATTACTGCTGCCTTGCTAATACATTTAAATGACTGGCTAACCCCAAAGGGAAAATTGGATACTAAAGGTGGATACTACCCCATCTCTATTTAAATCACTGGCCTCAGATTTTTTGGAATTCTCACCACCTTCTGCCTCTTCAAGAATTTTTGCTTTATCCTTTCAAGGAATGTAGCGCGAATAGTTAGGCCAACATTTGTTATCTTTCCCTAATTTCACTTGAACCGAGAGTTGGCTTGTTTTAGCTACTTTAGTAATACATCATCAATGTTGTCAGGGGTTTGGATTTTTTGTGAACCAGTCTAGGTGAGATTGGAAAGCTTTCTGAAAGGTATTAGTGAACTAAATGGGTTTTTACACTAATCAGTGAAAGTTGGTCACTGTTGGTGAGACAAGCTTTAATATTCAATATTTATTAATTGAATTTAAATTAAAACCTAATCATTCGTCATGGCCTTTAGTTCAGTGACAACATCACTATGCCACTATCTCACTAAGTGTGAGCAGAAGACTATTCATGGTTGCTGTCAATATGAAATATATTACATATCTCTAGTTAACTTAATTTTACATTTAAATTCTCTGTGGGTTGGTTAGTGACTAGCCAAATTATTTGCATCATTGAGATCTTATTTCAATCCTTCATGATTCATGCTCCCCACCCAAATATTGAGAAAAGGGTACTACCCATCTACTTCATTTCATCGCCAGTGGCCAATGAGCATAAAACAGGTTTGCCTTGTTGTGAAATTTGCTGAAATATTATAGCAACCCTGCTGTGGAATACAGCTTTACCTCTTGGTAAATGAAGAACATCAACATAAAACCAAACATTGCCATTAAAGACAATGTCCATATGATGGACATTTGAATCAAGTTTTTTCTAGTGCTGTCCTAAATGATTATGCAACATAAGATGGAAAATGTCAGAACAAGACAGACCTTGCCCTACACACGGCTTGAGAAACCCACCAAGATGGTGTTTAAATTCATGCCCGTTCTATATAGCTTTTGTAATATTCACACGGTTGATATGAATTCATTAACAGACTTCAGTAAAGCTGGAATGTATACAACATAGAAGTTCAACACGACTTCATCAATCCAACTGCTGATATCTATTGTGATGAACCTTCTCAAAAGACAACAGGCAACACTCAAATGAATCGACTGGGCATGATTAATATAGTTATCTGCCCCATAGGTATAAGATAAGGGGAGACCAGAAATACCATTGTGATCACATGTTTCAAACGTATCGCTAAGATTTCCGCACGTGGCCTTCATTGGTCAGAGCATTGAGTAGAGGTGTTGGGACATCATGTTATGGCTGTTCAAGACATTGGTGTACAATTCTGGTCCCCCCGCTATAGGATGGACAATATCAGACTGAAAAGGGTACAAAAAAATTTATAAGTCTGTTACTAAGGTTTGAGTTATAAGAAGAGGCCTCATAGGCTGGAGCTTTTCTCTGGACATTAGGGGGCTGAGGGGTAGCCTTATTGAAGTTTGTAAGATCATGAGGGGGATAGAAGAGGTGAATAGCCAAGGTAGGGGAGTCAAAAACTAGAGGGTACAGGTTTAAGGTGAGAGGGGAAAGATTTAAAAAGAACTGAGGGGCACCTTTTTCACAAAGAGGGTGGTGTATAAATAGAATGAGCTGCTAGAGGAAGTGGTAGAGGTGTTTACAATTACAACATTTAAAGGACATTTGTACTGGGCATGAATAGGTAAGATTTAGAGGGATATGGACTACACATAGACAAATGGGACTAGTTCAGAATTGCAAACCTAGTCAGTTTGGATGAGCTGGGCTGTTGGGCCTGTTTCCACGTTGTCAGACTCTATGACCTCACTCTGCCAATCAGTCTTTCAGAAGGCCAACAGTCAGATAGCCAAACTAGACACCATGTTACAAGATTGCTCTGCCATATGATAGTAGCAATATTTCAAAATGCTGTCAGTTTGCCTAGTGAAAAAGTCCAACCAGGAATTATATTGTGCTGTATCCAAATCCAGATATACTGACTTGGACCAACATGTTCACACAACTCCCACTTATGAATACAAATATAAAAGGCTGGGATTTGTCAATATCTGTTGCACACCCCAAAAGTAACTTCAGCTCTGGAAGGGCTTCAACTTCAATCTTTACCTGGATGTGCTGGACCTCAGCATTTGTGCAGTTTACAAGTCTTCTTGTAAGGCATATCAACTATCTCAAACAAGGCTCAAGTGTAGAAAGAAGGTGGTTTAGAGAAGGCAGTGAGTGAAGTTGTAGACATACTCATCGAGCTGGTGAGTTTGATTACAAAGGTTTCATCATCCTGCTTGGTAACTTCGTCGCCTCCAGTGAAACATCAGTGTTCTGTCCCACTCTTCATTTATATGCCTCAGTTGGCTGGGGTGGTTGGTATCGCTTTTGGTTTTGTTTCTCAGTGGTTTGTACATGGGGTCTAATTCAATGTGTTTGTTGATGGAGTTCTGGTTGGAATATCGGAAGAAGTATAACAGACCATCAGACAGACGATAGTCCCTACACTGAACAAAAAAAGGGAAGTGGAACACATTCAACACAGAAGAGAGGAAAGCCCTTGAAAGATTCAAGAAAAAACAGGAACATTGTAATCTTACCAGCAGACAAAGGATGCATGACAATAATCCTCATTAGAACCCAAGAGATCAAGAAAGCTAACGCACTACTAGCAGATACTGACACTTACCAATAGATGGCAATAGCCTTGATACCGCAGTTAGCGAACCGGATTAAAAAGACCCTGAAGAATTACACAACTCAGGAGACATCAACAAGATGGACTGCCAAAAAATGAAGCCAGAGGGATCTAGCCCACAATGATACTAGAGAGTCCCCAATGTACACTAACCAGGGGTCCCCCTCAAACACATTGTCTCACTACCAGGCACACCAGCATATAGATAACAAGGTGTAGAGGTGGATGAACACAGCAGGCCAAGCAGCATCTTAGGAGCAGGAAAGCTGATGTTTCAGGCCTAGACCCTTCAGCTTTCCTGCTCCTAAGATGCTGCTTGGCCTGCTGAGTTCATCTAGCTCCACACCTTGTTGTCTCAGATTCTCCAGCATCTGCAGTTCCTATTATCTCTGATACAATTTTAACACCAGCATCCAGGCTTGCCAAAGAACTACAACAGAAATTGAAATACTTAGTGGACAACACTACCCTCTCCATCCACTCATCCAGAGAATTCCTCAACATTATCAAGGTCAGCAGAATAGAAGAAAATGAGATGATGATGTCCTTTGTCATAACAGCACCATTTACATCCATAAACATCAACCTAGTCAAAGAAACAATTGCCACACTGTTGGACGAATCAAGTATGCAGGCAACCCAGGACATCAATAACATCAATAAGGACACGACCATGAAACTACTAGATCTCTGCCTCACAACGCACTTCATTTTCAACGACAACATATACAAATGAATCAATGGAACACTAATGGAATACCTATTATCAGGGCTGATTGCAGAAGCAGTAGCGCAAAGGTTAGAATGGACCGCGCTCCCCACTATACAATCCAAACTTTGGGTCCGATCTGTAGATGACACCTTCACGATTATTAAGCACATAAAGTTAGAAGAAACCCGCCAACATATAAATGACATCCTCACTCGGATAAAATTCACAAAAGAAGAGAACAACAACTGACTACACTTCCGGGATGTAATGGTAGAACGCAAAAACAATGGGGAACTCCAGACTAGCAAACACAGAAAGACCATACATATGATCCAGATACTCAATTACACCAGCAACCATAACACCCACAAATAGAGCTTCATCTGGATACTATTTAAATGAGCTATAACACATTGCAGCAACATGGAATGACACAAAGCAGAACAGGACCACCCAAATACAGAGTCTTTAAAAGAAATGGATACCTGAAAAGCACAATCTGCCATTACCTCCAACACAGACCACAACAGGAAGACACAACATGACCAGACTCACTAATCACCCTAACATAGATCAAGGACAGTTCAGAGATGACAAGACGACTCAGACCCCTAGGCATCAGGAGCAGCCACAAACCAGCAACCACTCTATGACACCTATTGACAAATGTAAAGGATCCCATACCCAAAACTGGGGTAATATTCAAAATACCATGCAAGGACTGTGAGAAACACTACACAGGCCAGACCGAAAGAAAATTGACTCCTTGGATACATAAACTTCAAATAGCTACCAAGATTCCTGACCAATTCTCACTTGTCTCATCAGACACAGACAGCAAGGGACACGAATTCAATGGGAAAACACTTCGATAATCACACGAGCCAAACAGAGATGTGCCAGAGAATTCCTGAAGGCCTGGTATTCCAAACAGAACTCCAACAAACACATTGAATTAGACCCTGTGTACAAACAACTGAGAAACAAAACCAGAAGTAATATCAACCACCCCAGCAAACCAAGGCATATAAATATTAAGTGGGACAGAACACTCACGCTTCATTGGAGGCACACTGACGATGTTATCTAGCAGGTTGATGAAACATTTGCAAACGACCCCACCTGCTTAGCAAGCATGTCTACAATCTCATCCACAATCTGAGCTACAAATATTCTCAAAAGGTTTAAAGTCAGTGTGTGCTATGCCCAAATGTGATGTGTTATTAACAGACTGGTAAGCCAGATGAAAGATTTGCGATCTCACAAGGAATTAAGTAGATAACTTCACAAACATTTAGATTGGGAGAGAATTGCCACCCATAATCCTTTCAAAAAAGAGAATTTCTTGAAGACACTATGTTATCTGATATTTACCTGCAAATTCTCAAATGGCCAGGGGAACTGGTTTACAAAAAAACTGCCCAAGATTTTGAGGCCTTCAGTAAACACTAGGAAGTACCAATCATTGGAAACTAGCTAATGCATTTCCAATAAGAGTACCAGGGAAGGCATACAACAGATTAGCCTTGCTTCTCCACAGTGTAAAACATTAACCAGCAAGAGAAAAAAGAAATGAGAATGGTCTGGCCTAAACAATCCACCAAATATCAACCATTAGGGGCAAAGAGACAACAGTGCCTCAGCATACATCTTAACCTTAACCTACTTTAGGAAGAGGCTATTTGAATGGAATATGGTAAACCTCAACTTCCAAACTGCTTTTGAGAAAATTTCACACACAAAAACAGTCCTATTAATTGAACTAAAAGCTGAGGGGATTCAGGGTAAGGCCTGGCAGTTGAAAAAGGAACTGGTTAAAAGGCAGGAAAGAATGACCCTGATCTAGATTAGAAATTTTGTGAGAGGTAGGCAGAGTGTGTTGCTGTAATCACTGTGTTTTTACCATCACAGCGTATATTCTTTAATCAACAACTTCTCCCTGCCTCAAAAGTCTGTCTAGTTGTCAGTCTTTAGTGTCCTATTGAGGGGCTAGGAGCAGGTAGAGGGTAGTGGCACTGTGGTAGGCGGGGATGGTCTCTGATACTGGAGTCTAGCAATTTCAGTGGCAGAGAAGCAAATAAGCTTTGGACAGGCCTCCACTTGACTTACAGACAATGCTTTGAACATACCTAAAGCTTCCATGATGTCTTCGCTTCCCTTTAACTGCTGGGTTTGCTGAAGGTCCAGCTAGACTAGGTATAACCCAGAAGAATAATTCAACCAGTGGCATGCCGGCTCATTCGAATGCTTCAATGTGACACATGCACACCACACACATCCCTACACTGACAAGCAGGTTTGGTATTTTTGATCCTTCTCTCCCTTTGCTTTCCAACTGCCGCCTCGTGACAAAGGCCTACACGCTCGACAGCCACCCAACCTCTCAACATGGCTAATCATGGACGGAAAATGAAAACAAAAATTTGCATGTTAGGACCTTGCAGTTGACTCTGTGATGCACAGTGGCTCAGTGGTTAGAACTGCTGCCTCACAGCACCATGGATCCTCCCACAATCCAAAAATGCGCGAGTTAGGTGGATTGGCCATGCTAATTGTCCATGTGTGCTTACGGGGATAAGGTGAGGGACTGGGTCTGGGCAGGATGCTCTTCAGAGGGTTGATGCACTGTTGGGATTCTATGAAATTGAAACTTCCAATGAGCAATGCCCCTGCATTTGGAGCCTTCCATGAAATCTCTTTTGTATCAAAGACTTCAGAGCATTCAGGTTCATTTAAGCCTAATAATTACCCAGGAAAAAAATTAGATGATTAGAAACTACTCTACCTTCTAATTAACTGTTAAACTGACCTTCCAACTCAAAAATGAACCCCCTCCCCAACTACATCCTCCCAACTATTAGCACCCAGATCCTTGTTAGCTCTCCTGCAAGCACCCGCAACCCAATTAACCTTTATTGTCCTGACATCTATCCACCCATCCCTCACCATCCCACACACCTCCCAAACCCTCACACTTGTCTCACCTCATCCCCAACTGGACCTTGACCTAACATTCCCCACCACTCCCACTCTGGCCCTGGGAACATGTTGACCCAAACACCCATTCCCTTCCTACTGGCCTGGCCCCCTTCACAAGAACTGTCCACCCGTGAACCCACCTGAAGCTGACACCGCCTCTCACCTGTTAGATTCGACCTCCACTCCAAACAACCGTAATCCTTCATTCAATTACCTGGCACTCTGATATCCCAACAGTGAGCACCCTCTTCACTGTACCCACCTGGCATATAACCAATGCCCCTTCACCCACCTGGCTGTCTACCCCCACACATATTTAACATAGTTAGTCTCTTGCTGGAGTTGTCAAAGTGGCAGGTCAAGCTGTTGGATATTTAATTTAGACAACACACTAGACTGCTCCATGAGGGGACATGGTTTCTACAAGAATTTTCTTTGCCTCTTGACTCATGGATTCCTGGACAAGTATGTAAGAGGAAGACCCTGATCGAGGAGCTCCACCAGAGAAGATACCTAAAAGTAAGTTGGTTTGATCGAGTTTGGAAATTGGGTTTCTGATCCTGATTAAAATATTTGGGCAAATGTCCACCATATGGTTGGCCCAGTGCCACTGCATTAAGTGATTAGATCCTTTTTACTATGCAATTCAGGAACACAAATTTTACAAAGGATCTCAGCTCCCACAACAGAATACAGCAGCTTGGAGCATATGCTGTATACTCTCTGAACTGTTTCACTGGTAATAATATTGATGAAGTCATGTAAAAGAATGTCCCTCTGCATCCTCAGGAAATCACCTGCGTGTTAACCAGCTGGAGCTCTTCATAAACCTTCCACAATCATTTGACATCATGCTACAGTGGAATCTGTGATCCTTACCACTGGTTAACCATCCCAAATTTAAATTCCCAAATAAAATCACTGAATCACTACAGTGGGGAAACAGGCCATTCGGCCCATTGGATCCACACGATGCCTCGGCAGAGCATCTCACCCAGACACACCACCCTGCCCTACCCCTGTAATTCCCATGGCTAATGCACCCAACCTGCACATCCCTGGACACATTGAGCAATTTATCATGGCTAATCCACCCATCCTGTGGGAGGAAACCCTTGTGGACACAGGGAGAACAGGAAAACTTGTCAGTCTGGAATCGAACCTTGGTCCTTGCAAGTTTAATAGATTGAATCATTTCATTGAACAGCCCCGGAACCCAAAATGTTAACTCTGCTTTCTCCCCATAGACACTGCCAGAGTTTTCCCAATGATTTTTGTTTTGTCTCTGGTTTCCAGCATCCTCAGTTTATTTTTTTTTTAATCATCTCACTAGGTTGTTTCAACACCTGGGTGTGAATGGGAATAAAAACCACTTCAGGTGGCTCCAATTAACAAAACATTTGATCGTTTGGATGAATTTAAATAGCTCTCCAAATGCTATCAGTGACACATGCTGAATGACTTTGTATATTTTATATTTGTGGGTAAGGTGTTTACTTCAAAAGCCTTTCGCTAGTATGTGGGAAGAAACCTAAAATTAAGTCAGATTTATAAATTTTCTTAGCTCTACAGTGAGCCAGTCATTTCAATTAACTAAGCAAAATTAGGGAGGAGACAACAATTTGCATTTACTTCATAGCTAAAGGCTAGGAACATACCCCCAGATGTTTCACAAAAGCAGAATAAAATGAAGATTGAAACCAAACTAAAGGAGATATTAGGACAACAAGGTGTAGAGCTGGATGAACACAGCAGGCCAAGCAGCATCGGAGGAGCAGGAAGGCTGATGTTTCGGGCCTAGACTCTTCCTCAGAAAGGGTCTAGGCCCGAAACGTCAGCCTTCCTGGTCCTCCAATGCTGCTTGGCCTGCTGTGTTCATTCAGCTCTACACCTTGTTGTCTCAGATTCTCCATGATCTGCAGTTCCTACAATCTCTGAGATATTAGGACAGTTGATGAAAACTTAGTCAAACTAATAGATTTTAAAGATCAGCTTAAAGGAGAGAGCTGTGGGTCCGGAGTCACACATAGGCCAGATCTCCTTCCCGAAAACAGCACTAATGAACCAGATGGGTTTTTATGGGCAGGTTTAGGGACGGATTTCCAGAGTTTAGCTGAAGGATATGTGCAAGACATGAGTACTGCAGGAACACTGGGTTCTTGGAAAAGTGCAGGTCTATGAAAAGTTAGAAAGGTTGGAAATATCGAGGCCATGGAAGTATATAAACACAAGGAAGATAACACTAAAATAACGACTTGGGTGATCAAGAGCCAATGTATGTAATTCAGCATTGAGGTGAATGAAACCTAGTGAAAATTATGTACAACACTATATTAGGAGCATAGAGGCGATTGTTTAAAAAACCGGACGCAAGCAGGCTATTAAAGTGACTGCTGCCACTTGAGCTAAAGACACTATCAACTGTTAAGTGAATACCTAATCAAGTCCCAATATCTACAGCCACCCAGGGAATTTGCATCTCTCTTTATTTAAGAAATGGCCAACACAAAAGTTTAGAGAATTTCTAGACTACATGCTTCCCTGCTTCAAGCGGGGCAATAGTGAAGATCAAAATTTAGTTTGTGGAAGGTGGAAAGAAATGGCCAGTATCATTGTATGATGCTAATTCAGTATATTTTTCCCCATTCAAACTAGACTGGGAAGTCTTAAAAAGTACAGGGGAATCAGCATGGACTCTACTCCCTTCATTAGAAAAGATCTTGAACCTTTGAAAAGTCATATGGTAACGGAATCATAAATTTATTAATCTGCAAAAAGGAACAGCTGGGTTCCAACAAAGACACTATACAAACATTTCTATTGGACAGAAAGCCAGAGCACGGATTCACTACAAGTAATCAAAGCTAAAGCAACTAACCTTGAAAGTAGAAGATTCCAACAGAGTTCTCCTAGAATTCAACTACAAGAAACCTCACTGTGAACTGTTTGCTTTACCCTCACTTCAACTGTAAAGCACAGATCCATTCAGGAAACTACAGATATGCTGTATGGAAAATTAATCTTTTGTTAAATTTATTCACAGGATGCGGGTGTCACTGGCTGGGCCTGCATTTATTACCCAGAGGGCAGTTAAAAGTCAACCACATTGCAATAGGTCTGGAGTCACATGTAGGCCAGATTTTTTTTCTCTAAAACAGCATTAGTGAATCAGATGGGTTTTTATGACACTCAGCAAGATTCATGATCATCATTGGACTCTTAAACCCAGATTTTTAATGCATTCAAATCCACCATCAGCTGTGGTGGGATTTGAACCCAGGTCTCTGGAACACTACCTTGGTCTCAGGATTAACACTTTAGCAATAATACCACTAGGCCATCACCTCCCCTTGTAAAGCACAGACTGACAACGTTATTTTCATCAGCCTGTTCAGATATGCTATGAAACACATCTGAAGTAGGTGAGGCTTAAACCCAGGCCTCTTGGCCCAGATGTAGGGGCACCACCACTGCACCACAACAGTTCTCCAGGAAGAGGTAATTATAATCCTATAGTAAATCACATTTTCCTGTATTCAACTTTTGTGTGAGAGTGCATGTAAAAATAAGTGAGAGGCATTCCACTGAATTCAAGGTAAATGCAAGAGAAAAATAAATCTTTATTGGTTGTAAAAGCTTCTTGCTGAATTTGAATTATTATTCAATTGAAATACACAAAACATGCTGATCGTGGCAATAAGTGAGCACTTAGATTCCGTGTATGACAATGACAAGTCACCCAGAAAAGCATGAGATACTGAACCCATCCCCTTTAAGACATCATCTGTGAAAACCAAAGAATATGAGGAATGTGAAATTTTTAAAAAGTCTCCGTGTTGTAAGGTCAGGAAGGAGCTTATTGCATTTTTGCTATGAATTAGAAGCAGACGTAGGCCACTCACCCTCTTGAGCCTCCTCCTCCACTCAATGGCTGATCTGTAACCTCGACTCCACTTCCCATCTTTCATTCTTTAGCTTTTCACCCCTATGCCAAACAAGAGGCATTGACCTCTGTTACAAATATTTAAGAACTCTGCTTCCACTGCCTTTTGAGGAAGAGAGTTCTAAAGGCACATGGCCCTCTGTAAGAAAAACAATGGTTTGTTTCTGTTTTTAAATAGTTCGGCAAACCATTCTGAACTGCTTTCTGTGCATTTACATCCTCCTTCATTTAATAAAGGAGACTAACATTGCACACAGTAATCCAGATATGGTCCTACCAACACACTGTATAACTGAAGCATGACCTCCTTGCTTCTGTCTTCACTACCCCTCATAAGGGACAACATTTTATTAGCTTCCTTAATTACATGCTGCATCAGCACTATAGCCTTTAGCAATTCATTCAGCGGACACCCAGATCCCTCCACATCTCAGAGACCTTCAATTATTCTCCATTTAGACCACATACTTTTCCAAAATTCTTCTTGCTAAAATGTTTACATTCTCCCACATGACACTCCTTTTGGCCAGATCTTTGTCCACTCACCTCATCAATCTATATTTTGTAGGCCACGTAGGTCCTCTTCACATCTCAATTTCCTACCTATCTTTCTGTAATTGATGACCAAAACACATGGCTTAGAAATTCCTTAGGGTTTCCCTCTATCTGCACTGTAACACCGCTACTACACATTTTATCCAGTATTAGACAACCTGTCCCAAATTCCACAATGGTCAGCTCACTGAGGTCTTGGTGACAGCCAGCTAACTCTGGGTTAATGCACCATTTTGGATATTTGTTAAGAAACGTGTGCAGACTTGTTATAACACATGTACCATTATAACGCAGCACAAAGTTTTTTGGAGGCTCAAATGGATAGGATAGTTTGTTTTTATAACACCAACTCCAACTGCAGCCATTCCAATTAGATGAGATGATCAAACTCCAGCAACAGTTTTTCTTCCAATAGGCACAGATTTCACCTGCTATGCTACACTGAAGCCTTTCATTCAGAAGAAATTAGACAAGGAGACCGTGGAATAGCTCCTCATGTACTCAGAAATATGTAGAAGTTATAGAAGAAAAACTGCCATCTGACACACCTCATATGGGTAATTGTTTATATTTCACACATTGTTCCAATTACAGTTGTCCTCCAACATTTGCAACATCTTGACCCCCTTGATCACTTTTCCGTCTCCTCTGTACATTTGCTCCTTAATTTACTTCCTCAAATTTGGCAATGCACCTCCATGAATGGGACAAAAACAAAGTTGCTGGAAAAGCTCAGTAGCAGCATCTGCGAAGGAAGAAACAGAGTTAACGTTTTGGGTCTGGTGACCCTCCCTCAGAACATGGACATTTACTTTATTTTAACCTTTGTGTTGCAATTACATTGATTCAGTTTGATCCTTTTCTTTTTCTCACTTTAATTGTGCCTAAATAGTTGCATTCTCAGTTCTAAGACAGCGGACCATATGTTTGAATCCCATAGACTTGAGCACATAATCTAGATTGCCATCGAAATCAATAATTGAAGAAATGGTGCCTTGCTGCATGTTACCAATATTAAAAAAGTTCTATGACAATACTTTGAAAAACCACAAGCCACCTAAACCTAAAGATAGATTCAGAAGAATAACTTCCCCAGAGTGGAATTTAATGGTCCCAGGATAGAGTCCAGATCTTATTTTGCCCTCACTGCCTTTAAATGTGACCGATAACATCTTCAGCCCCAGAGCTTTAGCGAACATTATTTATTCTTCCCACAGATGTTAATTAAACTGTTCAACATACTGAGGCAAATCCTAACATTTTACAAAATAAAAAATGTCACCAGATCTGAAACATTAACACTGTTTTCTCTTTCATAGATGCTGCCAGACCTGCTGAGCTTTTCCAGCAACTTTGTTTTTGTTCCTAACATTTTACACCAAGTTCCATGTAGCTAAGTGAGAATGTCTATAATGAATGCTTCAGTGCTGTGGTGAAAATAAATAGTACTAGGGTCTCATGTTATGATAATTAAATCTAAAATTAAACAAAAAACTACTTACTTTGTGTAAGGCCTTGGTAAAGTCACACATTGAATATAACTTGTAGATGTGACCTCACCCATCATAGGCAGTGGTTTGCCATTGCTCCTGGCAGAATCAGAGCTGTGTGTGCCACGCCCACCCTCAATTCCCATGCAATTACAATTAAAATTTAAGGTGCTAGTAGTACGCACAGGAAACATGTGAAATCTTTTCAGTGGAGAGACCCAGCAACAGCTGACAACGCTGCAGCTACAGGTTTGTTATTAACAGGCCTCCTGGTCAAACAGGGAGCCCATGTGTCATGGTCAAAATTATTCCGCCCAATTCCGTTCCCATTTACATGAGACCTTTTTGCATACACAAAGGTGGTGTAACTGTTTCTCAATATTGAATTCCACCTGTAAGTATTTCATATTGCATTGTTTTCACTTTATTCACGTGTACATCGTTGTCATTCATTGAAACTGGTTTAGTCTGTTAAACGCACAGGCAAACTTCATGTTTGACATGCATTCATGGTAACACGGGAGCGAGGAACATTTGCTTTATTGTGGAAAATAAAATGTTGCGTTTTGTTCTCTCTTTATTAAATCTTCACATAGTGTACACTGTTGCATTTACCACTCTGTAAGACATAGATAAACCTGCAGATTCAGTAGGCCCTCTCTTCGCTGCATTGTGAAGGTTATTGTCCATTTTTACTCTCAGCGGGATCATTGAAATATTCTTCATCATCATCATCATCGTAGAATCCCTACAGTATGGAAACAGGCTCTTTGGCCCAATAAGTCCACACTGACCCATTCCACATATCCCACCTAGTCTTCACATCCCTGGACACTACAGGGTTGCAAGTATGAAGACTCTGTCAACTACACTCTGGTGGACACATAATTTGACATGACACTGATTGTCAGACTCCTTCTTTTATTTGTAGAGTCATAAATCACTGAAGCAGGCCCTTTGGCCCACCATGTATACGTCAAATAGCAAACACCAAGCTGCACAAATCTTGTTCACCTGCACTTGGTCCATAGCCTACCATCTTGGTTTATCTCGACTGACTGTTCCTAGGACTATGCACACCACAACAAGATGCCAGGCCTTTCCAACTTCACCCCCACATGGACCTGAGCCCATACTACCACCCAAACTACCACTGACTCTCCCTTGTCAGTGCTGAGCGTCCATGTAAACTGCCATTCTCCTGCTCACCTCACTTGTGAAGTGGTGTTAAATAAGGAAAAGCATTGACCTCACACAGAACTTCAGGAAGGCACTGATGCACATTTTTAAAACAAACAAGAACCGAATGCAACAAGCTTTCTGAGCTCTGCTGACTTAATCTTCTAATTAAGATGCAATTAGAAAACATTGTAACCTAATGCTGTAGCTCAGTGGTTAGCACTGCTGCCTCACATCACCGGGGACCTGGGTTTGATTCCATCTCGGGCGACTGTCTGTGGAGTTTGCACATTCTCCCTGCGCTGGCATAGGTTTCCTCCGGGTGCTCTGGTTTCGTCCCACAGTCCAAATATGTGCAGGTTAGGTAGATTGGGCAATTTAGCAGAGCCATCGTGTCTAGGGATATACAGGTTAGGTGGCTTAATCATGGGAAATGCAGGGTTATGAGGATAGGTTTAGGATCTGAGTGGGATGCTCTTCAGAGGGTGGATGCAGACTTACTGACGAGCTGAACGGCCTCTTTCGGCATTGTAGGGACTCTACAAGTAAGGTGTATTCAAGACACACAAATGTATTATGAGTATGAAACCAGAGTCATGCCCAACACACCGTAAATATGCCACTGACTTGACCTGTACTTCTCAACCCTTTTGCTGGGAAACAAAGCTCCCCTGTTTAATCTAATGATCTCGCACTCCATGTTTCCCTGTCCTGGGCTTTATCAAACACAACCCCACCACCTCACTACCCTCAGCTAGTGACATAATGGCCCTGGAAATGGTTCTCAGGAAAGACATAAGATTGAGACTTCTTTAACGATTGTTACTCACAAAGGCCTGGAATTTTTAATTTTGACAAAATCAGAAGTCAAACAACACCAGGTTGTAGTCCAACAGGTTTATTCAAAATCACAAGCTTTCGGAGCACTGCTTCTTCATCAGGTGAAGTGAGAGAGCAGCACTCTGAAAGTTTGTGATTTCAAATAACCCTGTTGGACTGTAACCTGGTGTCACGTGATAGAACATAGAACATAGAACATAGAACAGTACAGCACAGAACAGGCCCTTCAGCCCACAATGTTGTGCCGACCATTGATCCTCATGTATGCACCCTCAAATTTCTGTGACCATATACATGTCCAGCAGTCTCTTAAATGACCCCAATGACCTTGCTTCCACAACTGCTGCTGGCAACGCATTCCATGCTCTCACAACTCTCTGCGTAAAGAACCTGCCTCTGACATCCCCTCTATACTTTCCACCAACCAGCTTAAAACTATGACCCCTCGTGCTAGCCATTTCTGCCCTGGGAAATAGTCTCTGGCTATCAACTCTATCTATGCCTCTCATTATCTTGTATACCTCAATTAGGTCCCCTCTCCTCCTCCTTTTCTCCAATGAAAAGAGACCAAGCTCAGTCAACCTCTCTTCATAAGATAAGCCCTCCAGTCCAGGCAGCATCCTGGTAAACCTCCTCTGAACCCTCTCCAAAGCATCCACATCTTTCCTATAATAGGGCGCCCAGAACTGGACACAGTATTCCAAGTGCGGTCTAACCAAAGTTTTATAGAGCTGCAACAAGATCTCACGACTCTTAAACTCAATCCCCCTGTTAATGAAAGCCAAAACACCATATGCTTTCTTAACAACCCTGTCCACTTGGGTGGCCATTTTAAGGGATCTATGTATCTGCACACCAAGATCCCTCTGTTCCTCCACGCTGCCAAGAATCCTATCCTTAATCCTGTACTCAGCTTCAAATTCGACCTTCCAAAATGCATCACCTCGCATTTATCCAGGTTGAACTCCATCTGCCACCTCTCAGCCAATCTCTGCATCCTGTCAATGTCCCGCTGCAGCCTACAACAGCCCTCTACACTGTCAACGACACCTCCGACCTTTGTGTCGTCTGCAAACTTGCTGACCCATCCTTCAATTCCCTCGTCCAAGTCATTAATAAATGATGTTCCTTAAAATCATGAAAGAATTACAAACAGTTGAAGTAGATAAAAAATTAAGCTACAGAACAAGATGTTTCCCTTTTTAGACAAACAAATAAATTACCAGAATGTGCTGATTCACTGTATTCATTCCAAATGAAACCACATGTTTTAAACAACATGACCGTACATCTCTGCAACAGGTGGGACTTGAATCCTGACTTTTTGGCACAGAGGTAGAGACACTGCCTATGCGCTAGAAGCAAGTACTAACATGCCTAACAATAGAAAATGGATGAGTCACTGGTTTTGGTAATCTCTTAATTGATCCTTTCATGATTCTGTTGGGAGTTGGAAGAGAATTTCCCATACTTATTTCCTGAATTATGCTATGTCTGTTTTCTCCATAATAGATTGAATTGACAGATACAGGAAGAAATGAGGCAAAGTCAAATGTAATGCAATTACAGAAATTTTAAAAAATCTAAAAATCAAAAGGGACAGCACATACTTGTTGACTCCACAGTTTCAACTGTTCCTCATTTGAAGCCCTGACATTGAGTGGCATGTCAGGACTACAAATTATGTTGTTAATGCTGTTTTTACAGCATATAAAACAGCCCCAAATGGCTGCAATGGGATTTAGTGATCTTTGTGACACAAATACATAAACCTTTTGACAATCAAGAACAGAGAATTATTACATTGTAGGAAACCACAATAACTTATATTTATATAGCACCCTTAACTTAATAAAACACCCCAAATGTAACAAATGAATGGACTTCCCACTTCCAAATATAATTTAGACGTTGCCCCTATCCTTGGCCAGCAACACATCATTCCATGCATCCTGTCGCAGACCAGAGAGGTGGAGTCACAAACATTCAAGGCCAGGTATAAGAGGTTTTCATCATGTTTACATAGAATCATAGAATCCCTACCGTGTGAAAGCAGGCCATTTGGCCCATAAATTCCACACCAACCCTCCAAAGAGGGTCACAGCCAGACTCACCCCCTTACCCTATCCTTGTCATGGTTGTTAGCAGTCACCAGTCCAAGGGATGGATACATTGCTACATGATGCCATGCTACATCAGTGTTACACCTGCATCATCTATTCTGACAAACAAACATCATGTGCTTCAACCAATGTGTATGCCTTCCACTTGGAGAGAAATAGTGGTCAGTCACATGATGGGAAACACCATCTTATCGGGGGAATCCTGGAACAGTAAGCGAATGGCACTGTCCAATATTGTTGCGGGTGATGGGCCTGGTCAGGTGGCCATTTGGGGCAGTCAAGGTAAGGACCCTCCTCTGTCGGGGGTGAAAAACCAAGTATCAGGCAGCTCATCAGTATCTTGGTTCCTCCCATCCTATTGTAGGCTGTTTTCTACTGCGAGAAAGAGAGGGTCTGAATCAGATTAAAATGGGTAGTACCATTGTTAGTGTTGGTCTAGGTGGTGAGGTGTCCTGAGTGAGAATGTGGGCAGTACAGAGACAATGCAGAGTTAGTGGTGTGGGAGTATTGGGCAAGTGATGCCAAGTGAAGGAAGATGTTGCATGCAATGATGAGAATGATAGAATGTAAGCCTTGGTGGGACAAGGATACCATAGTAGAGTTTTAATGTGAGATATCAGAGAGATAATGATGGCATTTACCCAGGCAGAGCGGAGGAGGTAACTGACCTTCTTCCTACTCTGTTGAGTGTTTTTCCAAATGGCTGATATTAAGTTGAATTGGGTTTCAACCTTGGATCAGCTGGCAGATGCTGCCAGTCTTAGGAACAGTCCCACCACTATACTAACCATTCCACACAAAGCTCCGGGTCCCTGTCCACAAAGCAAGGCATCAGTTTCCTCTTCTTTGCCATGTCCAGAGTAAATGTCACAAAACTGCATGCTTTGTACATGCGCACAACCATCATTTGATGACAGTGCCAACACCAGAGATGATGGCCTATTCCAGAGTATCCAAGCAATAGCAGGTGTTTCCTGCTGCAGTGAGTGGAGGAATAAAGCTAGTATTGAATAAGAGGGGCACCACAGGTGTGGGACAGATATTTAACAAAGAGAGATTGGGGTAAGAGCTTGAGAAAACTCACTAGGCTTCATTGGAATAAATCCTCCATGAAGCTTGACAAAAATAATACTTAGGTAAAATAGCATCAGATTCAGTCTTATGAGCAGTTAGGAACTAAATTAAAATGTAGAGCCACAAAGGTAACCATCTCTGGATTATTATCTGAGCCATTAACAAATTAACACAGGTCAATAAGATTAGAGGGATGAAGTAGTAATGAGAGAAATGTGTTTGGTTCATGGGGCACATGCACTAGTGCTAAGAAAAGCAGAAATTCTACCATTGAGGCCGTCTTCGCCTAAGCTATTCTGGGATAAGTGTACTGACCAGCTATCTATCTAAGATGGTAGAAAGAGAGCTTTAAACTGAACAATAAAGGGAAGGGATTGTGTGAGAGGAAACATGGTAAATCAAAGAGGAAACAATGTGGTAATAGAGCTTGATTATTTGGGTAATGGAAAACAGAGTGCAGCAGAAGGAGAATTCAAACATAAGAGTGCACCAGCACACAAGGCCATAGATTACAACAATAGTAAGAAGATAGCATGAGAGAATCGGTATTCGAATGTGTCCGACATTTATAACAGAATGGATAAATTGTTCACACAGGTAGAATTAGATATGCATGTCCAGATATGCATTACAGAGATACGGTTGCAAAGTGACCAGCACTAGTACCTGAATACTGAAAGGTATTTGAATTTGTTCAAGGAAAGGAAGCTAGGGAAAGATGGTGGAATAGATGTGTTGATTTTTAATGCTGTTAGTACAGAGGAGAAAGATGGCCACAGCTTGAAACAGCAAGACGTCATATCAGTTTAGTTAGAGATAAGAAATAAGGAAGCTATTACTTACTTGTAGCAAGAGTTTTCTTTTCAGCTCCCAGCATTAGTTGCATTTTACTCAAGAAGATATAAATAAATCATATAAGAAAGGTACCATGGCAATCAGGGTCACATTGATCTGCATGTTCATTGTTTTAAGCACATTGAAAAAGATAGCCTAGAAAAAGAGTTTACAGTGTCATTCATGGTAATTTCTTACAGCAGTATGTACTAGTACCAACTAGGACACAGGCTATCGGGTAATATGAAATCTGAAAGGATTAATAATTAACCTAAAAGTAGAGGAAGTTAGAGGTCATAATGGGATTATCTTGAGTTTGAAGGTGTGAAGACTAGGTCTATGATGATTGATTTTAACCTAACTAAAGGTAATTCATATGGTGTCAGGGTGGAGCTGGGAAACTAGGTTCAAAAGTAGGAAAGTAGAGGTGCAGTTGTACCTTCAAGTTACGTGGTTAATAACTCCCAGCAAGGATTATCCCTTTGAAAAGGAAGGCTCATTGAGAAGGATGCACCAGCTCCAGCTTCCTAAGCAAGTTAAGGAATCAATCAAATTGAAAGAAACATTGTACAAGTTTGCAAAAAAAAGTAGTACATCTGAAGATTGGTCTGATTTTAATTAGCAAAAAATTCATATAAAAAGGAAGAAAGTCAAGTATGAGGGAAGGATAGCTAGAAATATCAAAACAGATAATATGCATTTCTACAAGTAGGAAAAATACAGCAAAAGCCATGAAAACTGGTCTTCAAGAGAATGACAGGAACTATAATGGAGAACAAGGAAATAGCAGAAGCATTGAATAGATATTTTGTGCCTGTATTCGTTGTAGAAGATTTCAAAAACATCTTAATGATACTTAAAAATCAAGAGATGAAAGGGAGAGAGGAATGCAACAATCACCATCTCCGGGAGAAACCTGATGACTTTTATCCTATGGTTTTACAGATATTGTAGGCACATTGGTCATCACCTGCCAAAATTCCTTAGATTCTGGAAGGATTGAAAGTGGCAAATGTAATGTTATTCAAGAAACAGAGAGACAGCAAGCAGGAAAGCAGTTAGCCTACATCCAGTGTAAGGAAATTGCTGGAATCCATTCTTAAAAT
Source organism: Stegostoma tigrinum (assembly GCF_030684315.1). Lineage (NCBI taxonomy): Eukaryota > Metazoa > Chordata > Chondrichthyes > Orectolobiformes > Stegostomatidae > Stegostoma > Stegostoma tigrinum. The sequence continues at coordinate 35,835,295 of NC_081375.1, forward strand.
CTATTCTCATTATAGAAGGATATTTAGAAAATCACAGTGCAATCAGACAGAGTGAAGATGGCTTTGTGATAGGAAAATCATATTTAAATAATTTATTTATATTCTTTGAAGGGGCAACCGGCAGATAAAGAGAAAGCAGTATCCTGGATTTCCCAAGGCATTAGATAAGATAAGGCATCAAACAATTCTATACAAAATAAGAGCTCATTGTGTAGAGGGTCTTTGTTTACTCAATTATGGTATCTAATGCCAGAATCTTTGCTTCATTGATTCCAGAACTTGAATGTCTCTTTTTGTTGCGCACAAAACTAGACTAAGGTGCAATTTGATTTTTACACTTTCTAACCAGTTATCCAGAATGAAATACCCCAGCCTTTGCTTTACTCTAGTGCAACATTCCATTGTTTCACTGATTGCAGTTATGTAGATATTAAATTTACTAAACATTAGTAAAGTATCAAAAACAAACACAGAAATTTCTGGAAAAATTCAGCAGTTCTGGCACCATCTTTGAAGAGAAATTACAGTTAACATTTCAGGTCCAGCGATCTTTCTTCAGAATTGAAGTTCTATGCAGTTCTATTTTTGTTCCTGATTTCCAGCATCTGCAGTTCTTTAGGTTTCGTTTTTAACTAGGAAAGTGTCTGCTATGTTTCAGTCAGACCTTTGCATCTAAATCATCAGGATCCAGATTCAAGAGTGTTCAAGGCCTAGAAATCTGATACCCTGATGCAGTACAGAGGAAGCACTATACTGTAGAAGATGTTGTCTTTTAGATGAGATATTAAAAAGCCCTGTCTGCTGAGTGGATGTAGAAGCTCCCGTGGTATTATTTGAAGAAGAGTAATTGAATTATCCTCAGTGACCTGGCACCAACAGTCATCTCTCAATCAATATCACAAGAAAGAAATAGATTGTCTGGTCATTATCATAATGTTCATGGTAGGAAATCTGAGGAAGGATCATCGGACCCGAAATGTTAACTCTTGATTTTTCTTTACAGATGCTGCCAGACTTGCTGAGCTTCCAACAACTTCTGTTTTTATTGTTGTTGCTAGTGGTAGAAATTTGAACAATGGCTGTAAAGCTCTTCATCCGATGGTCATGAAAAATATTACATTGATGCAAGTCTTTCTTCCTTTAACTGAATCTGCGACTATTTCTTAATCATATGTTGCTTTAGATTTTGGTCTTCAGATAATATACCCAGAATACATATAGAACTAAACTTTCTTACAATGGCTTGACTTCACATTCATTTTCCATTAATTTCATCTGCCACTTAATACTCAGTATCAAGTTAATTTTAATCGGTCTTTGACTGTTTCCTGAGATCTGGCTGCCCCAAGCTAGCAAATCTTCTTGCAAATATTCATTAGTTTGTAGAGTCTGAATTTACTGAATGTGCTTAAAGAATGTATTATTAACAATCTTTTAAAATATGACATGCAGTATAAAGGAAAAAATATATTAGGTCAAAGAATTACACAGAATACAGCTACTGATTTGCTGAAGGACACCCTTATCTTCATAGCATCCACTCAAACAAGTACTTTTGCTCACCCTCTGCTGTGCCCAGTATATCCATGTCATATTGTGAACTTACAATCCTTTTAAAAAGTGTACACAAACAAGCTGTTAAGATGGCTTTCACAAATGATGTGATTTTTGGTGTTTCAACCGCAGGCAAGTCACCAGTGAATGCTTAATTAATAATGGAAACAGGTGAGAGTATCTCACAGCTTCCTATGAAACTCATACATCTCAATGTTTAAGGATGGACGAGCATTGAAAAACTGTGGAGCTTCCAGATTGTCTGTCTCCATGCTTCATGTTGGACAAAACGGAAAACCAAAATTCATTGCTTATGATCAACTTCCCATTGTATCACAATGATCTCCCCCAACAAAGTGAGATTGACTTGTTCTCCGAGATTTAACCCAGTAGTCACATGATCGATGGGTTCCAGGGATTGTACTCTTATTACTTCGGGATCCAGCAAATTCATCAATTGTCCATCAACCTGAGTGTCAGACACTGGAACTGGCTGCAAGTCATCAAGCTATGGATACAGACTATGTGCAGGCAGATGGGGTAAGGTTATAATGACATCATGGTTGGCACAGACATGGTGGACTGAAGGGCCTTTTCATGCACTGTCCTGTTCTATGTTCTATATGTAAACAGCCAAAGTACTTAACTTGTTTCAATTTCAAAGTTCACCTCAGAATCCATCTCCTAGATATTCAGCTGGAAGAAACCTTACAATGTGTCATGTATGCTTCAGTGCACAAGACCTTCACTTCAACTTTAAAGCATTCAATACATTCAAGAAATCATAGGTCTATCTGATAGGATGCTGGAAATCATAATTCAAAGACTGAATTAACTATAATCTGCAAAATTGCACTACCCTTTAGGTAATCTTTGCATGTATGTCCATGTGTGAGACCGTGAGAGATTTTGCATCAATTTCAATTAAGTATGTAAGAATAAATAACAATCGCTATTTTAAACTTGCAAAAGCTCACTGTTGAATTAGTTAATTGAAACACTTCAAGCCATGTCTCCTTCCATGAAAAACTTCCTAATGGGCTGATATCCTGGCTGTTTCCCTGATACAACCTTGAATGATAAAATGACAACTGGAGTAGCCATTTATTTGCCAGATTTGGATGGATCACAAAGTGCTCTTGTCTGTCAAAACTGCTCATCAGTCCCTTATCATCTATAAACACTTACTTGACTGAAAATGGCCTTAGAATCATTGAATGTTGTGACATTTCAAGTTCTCATTCAAGTATGTTTTAAAGTTTGCGAGGCTTCCTTCTTCAAATACCCTCCCAGTCAATGTATTCCAGATTCCCACCACCCTCTCAATCCCCTGTCTCCTCCAATGGGCCTCCAACAAGAAATGCAGGAGTATATGCATCAAGAAAAGAAAACAGGCTGTACTCTATCCCTTTTCAAATTAAGAATCTCAGGAATGACTTAATAGACATCTTTGAATTATGAAAGGTTTTGTTAGAGTGTGTTTCCTCATTTTGGGAAATGCATTACTACAGGCCATCAATATAAGGGCACCAAGAAATTCAATAGGAAATTCAAAGAAACTTTTTTTAGCCAAAGATAAGAAGAATGTGGAACTTGTGACCACAGGAAATAGAAACAGAAAGACACAAGTATATAAGGGGAAGCTAGACAAGCATGTGAGAAAGAAAGGAATAGCGGGTGAAGATGATTTAGATGAGGAAAGATGGGTTCATGCTTCAGTTGATCATACACACTAACATGGACTGTTTAAGCTAAATGGTATGATTCAGTGCAACAGATTCCTAAGTAATCTTATGTAAGCGTTCAAACCCGGTGGATTTTTTTTGCACTAATATTATGACAATCTAATCAGCTACCTCTGCCACTTCAGTCTTTTTAAAATTCTCATTCCTGATTTCAAATCCTTGCATGGACTCTCCCTGAGTCTGAAATCACTTCTGACACCAAAATGCCTGAGGATATTAATGTTCCTTGGCCACTCGAGGATCTCAATTTTAAATTCTCTAACATTGATAAGTATACCACCAGCTTCTAAGACTCCAATCTGTGGAATTTTCTCCCTGCACTCACTGTTCTTCTTCAAGGTACTCCTTAAAAGGATCAAAACAGAAATTGCTGGAGAAACTCAGCAAGCCTGGCAGCATCTGTGGAAAGAAAGCAAAATTAACATTTTGAGTCCAGTGACTTTTCATTAGTTCCTGTAACGTTAACTCTGCTTTCTTCCCACAGATGCTGCCAGACCTCCTGAGTTCACTAGCAACTTCTGTCCTTGTTTCAGATCTCCAGCATCTGCAGTTCTTTGTTTTATTCCTTAAATGGATTCTATCTGATCAGGTTTTTGGCTACCTTTCCTAAAATCTTCTTAGATGGTTAGGTGTCAAATTTAGCTTTTGTATACCTGTGAAGCAACTTCAGCTATTCTATTGTATTCAAGATAGTATATAAATCCAAGTTGTTGTTGACGTTGAACAATGACACTCATAATTGAGTTGGATTGATTTTGATTTACAATTGGTAATTGAAAACCTCAATTATGGGCATTTTGATTTTGTCTAGAAACATGAAGGAAGAATTTTTTTAAGGCTCTGAACAGAACTGAAGGAGTGTGTCTGTATGGAAAACTGTCTCGAGTTCAATGATCTAAGAATGCAGGCAGGATTTCACAGAATTGTTGTAAATAGAATTCATTACTGTCTTTATCTTACATAATCAGAGACAGTGAACCTTGAGCAACTTCAACTGAGAACATACAAATTCAAAAGACTATATAACAAATTAATCATGTATTTGCAATATAGGTGGGTTCGTGTGTGGAATGAAATTCCTGATGAAGTGGTGGACACAGGTACAATTACAACATTCAAAAGACATTTGGATGGATACATGAAGAAGAGGAAAGATTTGGAGGGATATGGGCCAGGAGCAGGTAGGTGGGACTAGTTTAGTTTGGGATTATGTTCAGTATGGACTCGTTGAACTGAAGGGTCTGTTTCTATGTTGTATGACTCAATGACTCAATTTGAAATTCATTTGTCTGTTTAAAAATCATTTTATGAATTTTACATTTCTAAGAAAGCATGCAATCTGAATAGCTTATGATCTGACAGAAGCTTTACAGAAGTATGACACCGCATCTATTTCATGTTAGTAACAGCATGATCAATTGTACAGAAATATTAATTATATGTGGCCTAGTTTTCAGAAAGGCATATTTGCATTATCTGGTTGTCTTATCACACAGACGTTTTGATTTATCTGCTTTCCTTTTTGAAGTTATTATGGATTCTGATTCCACTACTCTCCTTTAGTTTTTTTGCTGCTGACCTTAGATTCATCCTGACGCTAATGATTCAGTGACAACAAAATGTGAGGCTGGATGAACACAGCAGGCCAAGCAGCATCTCAGGAGCACAAAAGCTGACGTTTCGGGCCTAGACCCTTCATCAGAGAGGGGGATGGGGTGAGGGTTCTGGAATAAATAGGGAGAGAGGGGGAGGCGGACCGAAGATGGAGAGAAAAGAAGATAGGTGGAGAGAGTATAGGTGGGGAGGTAGGGAGGGGATAGGTCAGTCCAGGGAAGACGGACAGGTCAAGGAGGTGGGATGAGGTTAGTAGGTAGATGGGGGTGCGGCTTGGGGGTGGGAGGAAGGGATGGGTGAGAGGAAGAACAGGTTAGGGAGGCGGAGACAGGTTGGACTAGTTTTGGGATGCAGTGGATGGAGGGGAAGAGCTGGGCTGGTTGTGTGGTGCAGTGGGGGGAAGGGGACGAACTGGGCTGGTTTAGGGATGCAGTTGGGGAATGGGAGATTTTGAAACTGGTGAAGTCCACATTGATACCATTAGGCTGCAGGGTTCCCAGGCGGAATATGAGTTGCTGTTCCTGCAACCTTCGGGTGGCATCATTGTGGCACTGCAGGAGGCCCATGATGGACATGTCATCTAAAGAATGGGAGGGGGAGTGGAAATGGTTTGCGACTGGGAGGTGCAGTAGTTTGTTGCGAACGGAGCGGAGGTGTTCTGCAAAGCGGTCTCCAAGCCTCCGCTTGGTTTCCCCAATGTAGAGGAAGCCACACCAGGTACAGTGGATGCAGTATACCACATTGGCAGATGTGCACGTGAACCTCTGCTTAATGTGGAATGTCATCTTGGGGCCTGGGATAGGGGTGAGGGGGGAGGTGTGGGGGCAAGTGTAGCATTTCCTGCGGTTGCAGGGGAAGGTGCCGGGTGTGGTGGGGTTGGAGGGCAGTGTGGAGCGAACAAGGGAGTCACGGAGAGAGTGGTCTCTCCGGAAAGCCAACAGGGGTGGGGATGGAAAAATGTCTTGGGTGGGGGGGTCGGATTGTAGATGGCGGAAGTGTCGGAGGATGATGCGTTGTATCCGCAGGTCGGTGGGGTGGGGTGTGAGAACGAGGGGGATCCTCTTTGGGCGGTTGTGGCTGGGGCGGGGTGAGAGGGACGTGTTGCGGGAAATACGGGAGACGCGGTTGAGGGCGTTCTCGATCACTGTGGGGGGAAAGTTGTGGTCCTTGAAGAACTTGGACATCTGGGATGTGCGGGAGTGGAATGTCTTGTCGTGGGAGCAGATGCGGCGGAGGCGGAGGAATTGGGAATAGGGGATGGAATTTTTGCAGGAGGGTCCCACAGCTACCTAGAATACACCTCCTCCCACCCACCCTCCTGCAAAAAGAAATTCATATAGAAAGTTCACATGCAGGTTGACTTCAGTCCAAATTCACAAGATACTGCATCATATAAACATTGCCAGACGCATTTATTTTACAGATTTGCTATTATTGAGGCACATCTTCTTGTTTTTGAATGATCAAGCTCCTGTACAATTCCTAGCTGAGTTAAACACTTAAAAGAACTGTAGAAATGGTAGCTGTCTTGCATTGCGGCTTGTATCTTAGCAAGATGTGCTCTTACACAGAAATCCTGCATGAACTTTCTGCTTAAAAGGTCCCTTGTTTATCTAGCTTTTAGGTAACTGTCCTGTTATCACCTCAGGTGGCTACAGGTGTACAAATTATTGGTAATTTCAGACATCCCCTCAATAAATGAAACAACCTGTAAAGATTCCACATCAACAAATCTCTAATTACACAGAATATTGAAATGCATATTCCTGAAGTGGTTGGCAGGCTTTGAACGCGTTAATGCCTCTATTCAACTTATCGATTCGTTTATTAATCAGAAGGTTGGTATCGTTGTCTATAAAAGAAACTGAATATAATTCTGTGTCTTTGAAAACAATCTTAAGATTGAACGTAGTTGAATTAGTAGGTGAAAGGGAGTGAATTTCAGTGAGCTCTAATCTGGGGTTCAGTTCCATTCTCACCACATAACTAACTATCCCAATCAAGTGTAGGGACCCTTTCAGAACTGGCCATTTTGACATCTTGGTGAAATCATTGATTGAAAAACAGATTTTTGTAGATGCTGGAAATGAGAAATAAAGAAAAGCTGCAATACTACTCAGTGGGGCAAACAGCATCCATGGAAAGAGTAACAGAGTTAATGTTTTCAGTAAATGGCATCTTTTCATTGAAGAATTTCTCTATGAATTCATCTCACTTCTTCCAAATCTAAGGTGCATATAGGTCTTAGCATCATTTGCCTTTTGTGTAGCTTGTGTGAAACATTCCTCATCTCAATCCTATTCAGGTCCCTTTCCTTAACTCTTTTGCCTGTATATTAATGAATGTATCAGTGATTTGCTCTGTTCTTGACCTAAATTGGAAAACCTCATTAACTTTGCTCCCAACTTCCACCTTTCACATGTTAATATTTCGGATGTTAACTCTGATTTTTTCTTCACACATGCTGCCAGACCTGCTGAGCTTTTCCAGCAACTTTGCTTTTGTTCCTGATTTACAACATCTGCAATTCTTTTGTTTTTATTCCACCTTTCACATGTTCCTTCTCAAACTCTTCCCTTCCCTCCCTAAATTTACTGCCTCCATTTCTGATGACAGGGAATGAACTATTAATGTTCATCATAAGCTTACAGACTGTCACAGCTGCCTTGACTACACTGCCTCAAACCTTACAGCCTGTAAGGAGTCTGTTCCATTTTCCTAGTATTTCTGCCTCTTTCCTTTTTATGCAGATGATGTAACTTTCCACATCAGCAATTCTTCAATTGAAAATTCCCCACCCTTGGCCCCGAGCCATGCGTCACATTCACAGGACACATCTCCTCTCATCCCTTCCCCCTCTTCCCAGGGGCTCATTAGGGTGTACCTAGTTCACACCTTTTACCAAACTAGTTTCCCTATTCAACATTAACAGTACGATCAGGATGGTATCACCACCAAAGAGATCTCCAACTCCGCCCATCCTTCAGCTTTATGAAAGAACCATTTCCTTGTTAACATTGTGGCCCATTCCTCAATCATTCCTCTCCTTTCCCCCACCAATCTCCCTACAAATGCAGAAGATGCAACACCTGCCCTTTTCCTGCCTCTATGTCCTCACTATCCAAGGCCTCACGCAGTCCTCGTGGTTGAAAGTGCAATTTCTGTGCACTTCTTTCCACTGATTTTACAGCGCTTGCTTCCCATAATCGTTTCCTTTCCGTTGTGAGGTCCAAAACTAGATTAGATGACTTTGCAGAACATCTTCGTGTAATTGGCAAGCATGACCCCAAGTTGTTTTATCATTTCGATTTTCCTGCTTGCACTCACACTGTTCTCCGGGCTCGGCCGACGCTGCTCCACTGATGTTCCAAGTGGTTCGGGGACCATGCCCCTTGTCAGGTTTCCAGACTCAAGATTGCAACAGAGTCAATGACGCTGACCATAAAATGTGAGGCTGGATGAACACAGCAGGCCAAGCAGCATCTCAGGAGCACAAAAGCTGACGTTTCGGGTCTAGACCCTTCATCAGAGAGGGGGATGGGGAGAGGGAACTGGAATAAATAGGGAGAGACCACCTCCCCCTCTCTCCCTATTTATTCCAGTTCCCTCTCCCCATCCCCCTCTCTGATGAAGGGTCTAGACCCGAAACGTCAGCTTTTGTGCTCCTGAGATGCTGCTTGGCCTGCTGTGTTCATCCAGCCTCACATTTTATTATCTTGCAATTCTCCAGCATCTGCAGTTCCCATTATCTCTCAATGACGCTGACCCCCCGTTTTGTTTCCTTTACATATTTCAGTTTCTGCCTCGGACACTATATATCCATGTTGTCCCACTATTCTACTTGGGTCTTTTTGTGTAATTCAATCTCTCCCGACTCTCACCCTATTTCTTTTGCCCGTGACCCACTCACCACTTTGAACAATCGATTACATCTCTAACTTTTCCCAGTTCTGATGAAAGGTCTCCGCGTGAAACGTTAACTTTACTTTTCTCTCCATGGGTGCTGCCTGGATCTGCTCACCATTCCCAGAAACTAATAATAATCTGGCTCAATTATGTGTTTTCTGGGTTTTCCCGGGTTTTCAATGCACTGCATTGAAAACTAGACGAAGATATCTGCAATTCAGCTGGGGGTCATTTTATTTCGTAAACTTACTCCCGGAAACGGGACTGACTGAAGCCAGGTTAAACCAATGAGAAGTTATGAGATCTTGGGGAGTTATACGCCAATGACCAATGCGCTCGGCATGTGGGCGGGACCTGTCTTACCGAGTTCAAACGAGTCTTTTTTGGCTTTGTGCTGTGGAGCTGGAGAAGTATGTAATCTGTTGTTACTCAAGACATTTACAGTCCTGGGGTTGGAAGTTATAAACTACTGCAAGCTTATTATGACAGATTTGAATGGGTGAGTTCAAAGAAATTTATGTTTTCTTTCTGCTTTTAGTCTTGTTGAAACAAAAACACTGCTTTGGTGTGAACCTGCTGTTTTGACTTTATAGTAGTTGTACCTCTGAGGTGGGTAATGCTTCCCTGGGGTCGTTGCAAAGGTGCTTAAAGATAGAAACGAGTTTTTAAAAAAAATAGTGGTGCGCAAAGTTAAACGAGGAACTGCTAGGAATATTTTGGGACATCGTTGATTATTGCTGGTGTTCAGCCGTTAACTCCGGGTGTCTACTTGTTGAAAAACGTATCCGAAGTGTAGCTAAATCACGTTATGATTAATAAATCATCAGATCTGTAAAGACGGTGAAATCATGTGTCGCAGCTTGAAAGCAAAGGGCTGCTCAAAATATGTGATAACATCTCAGATTCTCCAGCATCGGCAGCTCTTACTATCTCTGAATCAAAATATGTGCATTTAGTTCAAATTAAACTACAGCTGAAACAATGTTGCTTCATAATCCAGACAGATGTGTTATTTATTTGCGGGCACGGACGTCAGTTCTACTTAAAGTTGCAGTCTTTCTTGGAAAAAGCTATGTTTTTTGTTCTATTTGTGAGGGGTTTGGGAAGGGATGGGTGTCCATACCGGGCTGGATGGGCAGCCAAACGCCAATCCTGAGCGCCGAGAGAATGCTAATCACCTCATATTTAGCCTGAGATCAAGTTCTCTCCCTGAAATTGCTGTAACATTCCCTGTTAATCCAACAGGGGTGTGTTTCTTCACCTGGGAGATTTACCTTCCATTCCGAGGTAGCTAACGAGCTGGAGATGCCACAATGGGTGTCAGCATCCTGGGGTGAAATTGGGATAACTTGCCCTGAGTCACCACTGCAGCCCGTCGGGTATGTTCTGCCACTCCCGTGTGACAGCTCCTCATCCCTCCCACCATGGTTAAATATGCACGTTAGTAATATCATCAAACGGTGAACAAATACATAATTTGAAAATGTAGTATAAATTACAATGCCGATATTTATTGGTCCAAATATTTTCTGTTTCTGCACGGAATCAAAGTTTTCAGTCGGGACCATAACACATCTAACATTAGTCACATTGAAGATTTTGTCTCCATGGTATACAAAATAAGCCTGTAGTTTGTTAACGTTCTTATCTGTGCACACCTCCTGTCAAAATTCCCATGTCCATGTTTCTGGTGGAAACTGGGATTAGCCATGCTGTGATTGTATATGACTTTGTTCCCTCTTTTAATGATTTTTACCATGTAACCAGACATCATTACCTTCCCGGTTCCAGTTCTGCATCACCTGAATTCTCTACTGGGCCTCCATTTCCCACGAGCAACATCATGGGCTGTTGACTTGTAGTTTATTACAAGTTTTGCATAGTCTTCACACTTCAGACCCCACAATATGATAATGCATCCTGGCGAACATGTAGAGTTTTTAAAAAAGCAGCCTGCTTATGTATGTTATGGTACACCACTGGAGCAGATGGGACTCGAATTCTGGACTCCTGGCTCAGAGATAGGAACGCTTCCACTGATGCATGAGACCTCTACATACTCCTGGTTGTGCTTTCCTGTGTTGACTGTTGTTGTCATTATCTGTCCTTCCATCATTTAAACTCAATTGTAACTTGTAAACTTAAGTGTGTGTTATACCATAGAATGTAAAACATAGAACAATACAGCACAGTACAGGCCCTTTGGGCCACAATGTTGTGCCAAACTTTTACCCTAAACCTAAGGTCTACCTAATCTCCACCCCTAACTTATATTATCATCCATATGTCTATATAATAGCTGCTTACATGCCCCTAATGAGGCTGACTCCACTACCCTCTCTGGCAATGCATTCCATGCCCCTACCACTCTGAGTAAAAACCTACCTCTGACTTTTCCCCTATATGTACCTCCACTCACTTTAAAACTATGCCCCCTCATAACAGCTACCTCCACCCTAGGAAAAAGTCTCTGGCTGTCCACTCTATCTATACTTCTGATCATTTTGTACACCTCTATCAAGTCATCTCTCATCCTTCATCGTTCGAAAGAGAAAAGCCCCAGCTCTCTCAACTTTTCTGCGTAAGACCTTCCCTCCATTCCAGGCAACATCCTGGTAAATCTCATCTGCAACCTTTCCAATGCTTCCACATCTTTCCCGTAACGAGGTGACCAGAACTGGACAAAATACTCCAGATGTGGCCGAACCAGGCTTTTGTACAGCTGGAGCATAACTTTACGGCTCTTGAACTCAATCCCACTATTAATGAAAGCTAACACACCATACAACTTCTTAACAATTCTATCCACCTGGGAGGCAGCTTTCAGGGAACTGTGGACATGAACTCCAAGATCCCTCTGCTCCTCCACACTGCCAAGAATCTTCCCGTTAACCCTGTGTTCTGCTTTCAAGCTTGTCCTTCCAAAATGAATCACCTCACACTTTTCAGGGTTAAACTCCATCTGCCACTTCTCAGCCCAGCTCCACATTCTATCAGTGTCCCTTTGTAACCTAGAACAGCCCTCTGCATTATCCACAACTCGACCCATCTTCGTATCATCTGTGAATTTACTAATCCACCCTTGCACTCCTGCATTCAATTCATTTACAAAAATCACAAATAGAAGAGTACCCAGCATAGATCTTTTTGGTACACTACTCGTAACTGAGCACCATGTTGAATATTTTCCATCCACTACCACCCTTTGTCTTCTAAGGGTCAGCCAATTCTGAATCCACTTTGCCACATTTACCCCACTCCAATGCCTCCTTACTTTCTGCGTGAGCCTACCACAAGGAACCGTATCAAATGCCTTACTTAAATTCATGTATACCACATCCACTGCTCTACCTTCATCCATGTGTTTGGTCAACTCTTCAAAGAATTCAATAAGGTTAGTGAGGCATGATCTACCCCTCACAAATCCATGCAGACTGTCACGAATCAAACTGTGCCTATCCAAGTGATCATAACTCCTGTCTCTCCAAGCCCTTTCCAATAATTTGCCCACCACTGAAGTAAAACTAACTGGCCTGTAATTTCTGAGGTTATCCCTATTCCCTTCATCGAACAAGGGAATAACATTTGCCACTCTCCAGTCTTCCTGCACTATACCTGTAGACAGTGAGGATGAAAAGACCATCGCCAAAGGCCCTGCGATCTCTTCCCTAATTTCCCATAAAATCCTTGGATAAATCCCATTGGTTCCAAGGGATTTATCTATCTTCAAGTCTATCTTTAGATGCATATTTGCATCTGGTAGGGTATAGGGAATGTTCCACATTCCTACAGACTGAAAGCTATACTTTCATTTGTTTTCGACAGTCAAATGCTGTGTTTGCAGCTTTCTGGTTGGGAACAGTATATAAAATCATTTAATTTGTCTCTCACTTGACTTTGCTCCCATTTCTTAACTTGCATTGCTGTCCCAAAGTAGGTTCATGGTCTCAAGCAAGTTGGGAACTCCGCTTAAAGTACTTTTCATTAGCTTGTTCACCAGTTGACTACAATGTTTCCATTTTCTCCATTCCATGAGGCAACCTCATACTGGGAAGAGTGTTAAGTTTTTAAAACTCTAGCTATTAGATATGTACGAGTTCTGAGTCACAACAATGCTTATATTTAATTGTAGTCTTTTTGATGCCTTATTTGAATGCTGTAAACTTAACTCCTCATTTGCCCATCAAACTTGTAAAGTCTCATGCTATTGATTAGTTACTTTAAGTCCCACTTCTCATTCTCATGTTCGAGGTTTTTAAGTACTACTCTGTGACATGCTTTTTTTATTCCAACGTCCCAATTTCCTCTTTATTTTCTAGTACTGTCCAGCCACAGACTGTAACCACCTCTGCACCACCTTTCTCCTTATTTGTTCCCCAAGTATTAAACTCTCACACATCCCACATATAGCCCAGGCATCAGACTCTTTGCCCTGTCCTGACCTTAAACTCAGTAATATTTTAACTCCATATGTTGTGACAGAGAGCAGACTGTTGTAAGAGTTGGAATGGAAGCTATCCGACTTCAGGGTCTAACTAGTAGAGATGAGAGTCTACTGCATATTAACAGAAACTAGTTTTTCACATACTTGCTTTATAGGACATCAGAGAAATACATTCAGATCGACTGAACTCCATGCAAAGTCTCCTTCCCATATGAAACATAACATCATCAAAGCTGGCTGTTACTCATTCTCTTCTTTAATTCTTGCAGAGCCCTTTCAGACTATTATGCTGCATCTCTCCCTGCCACAATGTCTCTGTACTGATACAAAAGTCAATACATGTTAGCAAATATTTACGTTCACATAATACCCCATCTCCCCTCCCACCCCCCAACGTCTCTGACATCATAGATTTACAACATAAGGGTCTGAAAGAGTCAGTCCAGTTGGTCTCTTCTTATGTATCTTTTAAGATGAGAGAGAACTTGAATCAGTAAAGAACTATGTATGAGAACCATACAGACAAATCTGGGTGTATACAGAGGAAAGTGTATTGTCAGAGTCCAGGGTCGGGACATAAGCATTGATGGCAGTGGCACATTGGTCATGGCCAATCTGTAGGTGAAGTGCCATAAGTTTTTCACTTGTATAATTGGAGAGTTCTAGCAATACATCTATCATCATTTAATGATGGTCAAACCAACTGTGTGGGCACAAGAATTGCGGTCAGCCTCCTTGGGTATGTAGTAGGATGTGTATAGCCTTTCTGTTTTTTTTAAAACTGTTGTTTCCCAGGAAGTCAGATCTCGGTATCAAAAATGATGACTGTCTGAAGCCCTGATACTTTTTGTGACACAATTGCTGTTCGTTCTTAAACAGTCATTCTTGAAGTCATCCATGAAAGTTCATACACTCCACATTGCAAAATTCAAAGTTTGTTTTCTTTGATCACCAAAGACAGTAATCCCACAGTAGAGGGTACCCTGAACAGGACTGCTCAACACACAGATACTGTGTAAAGACAGCTCTGTCTTAACACAGCTACGCAGTGAGTTTTGTGCACCAGACATTCACGTGCAGGTTCCTGACCAGAGACTACTCAACTTCAAGGCCGTGCTCCACTGCCTGCTCGCCATGGCTATAGGTAGTGAGCCTGCGTGCAACTTTGTTCAATATGCAGACTTTAGGGAGCTGTCAATGTCCACATGATGTTGATAGGTTGCTCATTAGATTTTGGTGACTGGTCAAAGCATGATGCCTTTTCTTGATTTCTTCTTGTGCAGTCGGTGTTACTGGCTGAGCCAGCATTTATTGCCCATTGCTGGTTGCCCCTGAGAAGGTGGTGATGAGCTGTCTTCTGGAATCATTGGAGTCAGTGTGCTGTAGGTAGACCCACAATGTCTTTAAGGAGGCAGTTCCAAGATTTTGACTTGGTGACAACGAAGGAACGGTGATATATTTCAAGTCAGGGTGGTGAGTGGCCTGGAGGGGAACTTGCAGGTGCTGGGGTTCCCATCTATCTATAGCCATTGTCCTTCTATTGTACAAAATGCGGACGAATGGGATTGTGGGAGATATAGCAGTTTGGATCGGAAGTTGGCTTGCTGAAAGAAGATGGAGGGTGGTAGTTGATGGGAAGTGTTCTTCCTGGAGACCAGTTACTAGTGGTGTACCGCAAGGGTCGGTGTTGGGTCCACTGCTGTTTGTCATTTTTATAAATGACCTGGATGAGGGCGTAGAAGGATGTGTTAGTAAATTTGCAGACGACACTAAGGCCAGTGAAGTTGTGGATAGTGACGAAGGATGCTGTAGGTTGCAGAGAGACATAAGCTGCAGAGCTGGGCTGAGAGGTGGCAAATGGAGTTTAATGCAGACAAGTGTGAGGTGATGCACGTTGGTAGGAGTAACCGGAATGCAAAGTACTGGGCTAATGGTAAGATTCTTAGTAGTGTAGATGAGCAGAGAGATCTCGGTGTCCATGTACACAGATCCTTGAAAGTTGCCACCCAGGTTGACAGGGCTGTTAAGAAGGCGTACAGTGTTTTAGCTTTTATTAATAGAGGGATCGAGTTCTGGAACCAAGAGGTTATGGTGAAGCTGTACAAAACTCTGGTGCGGACGCACTTGGAGTATTGTGAACAGTTCTGGTCACCGCATTATAAGAAGGATGTGGAAGCTTTGGAAAGGGTGCAAAGGAGATTTACTAGGATGTTGCCTGGTATGGAGGGAAGGTCTTACGAGGAAAGGCTGAGGGACTTGAAGCTGTTTTCATTAGAGAGAAGAAGGTTGAGAGGTGACTTAATTGAGACATATAAAATAATCGGGGGGTTAGATAGAGTGGATAGGAAGAGCCTTTTTCCTAGGATGGTGACAGCGAGCACGAGGGGGCATAGCTTTAAGTTGTGGGGTGAAAGATATAGGACAGATGTCAGAGGTGGTTTCTTTACTCAGAGTAGTAAGGGAATGGAACGCTTTGCCTGCAACGGTAGTAGATTTGCCAACCTTAGATACATTTAAGTCGTCATTGGATAATCATATGGACGTACATGGAATAGTGTAGGTTAGATGGGCTTCAGATCGGTATGACAGGTCGGCACAACATCGAGGGCCGAAGGGTCTGTACTGTGCTGTAATGTTCTATGTTCTATAGATGGAAGTGCTCAATGGTTTAGAAGGTGCTGTCTGAGGATTTTTTTGTTAATTCCTGCAGTATATTTTGTAGATGGTACACACTGCTGTACACAAGCGTCAGTCATGGAGGGAATGCATGCTTGTGAATGTAGTGCCAATCAAGCAGGCTGCTTTGTCCTGGATGGTGTCAAGCTTCCTGACTGTCGTTGTTGGAGCTGCATCCTTCCAGGCAAGTAGGGAATACTCCATCACATTCCCAACTTAATTTGTAGAAAGTGGACAGGCTCTGGGGAGTGAGGACATGAGTTACTTGCCGCAACATTCCTAGCCTCTGACCTGCTCTTGTAGATGAGGCATTGCCTTTTCCATATGGACTTCTGCCAACACATCTGATGAAATGCATGGTCTTTCTGCAGGATTTTACCATTGAAACACTTATAGATTGCCCTTTCCACATTGCCTTGCATCACCCCATGACCTTACCAACGTGGGTGCTCCCAGCAGAAGCAACAAGGTCTGACAACAGCACGAGATTTTTTAGAGAGCATGTCTCCACCACATCAACGTGGGAATGCATAGTGAAGACAGAAAACAGTACAGCAGTGGATGCTGGTCGAACAGTGAACAGTGATAAGGAAACACAAGAAAACATTAGAACACAAGCCAAGTAGCAATTAGGAATAAAAAATATTGGCACAAATGAACAGAGAGAGAAAAACAAGCTGTCATGGAAAATGGGAACCAGGGAGTAACAGAATGGGAAAGATGTTAGCAACCAGATGTTGTATAGCTAGAGTGCCTCTGGACAACAAAGGATGAAAAATGTGCCAAGGAAGAAGGGAGTTCGTATTAGTAGACAGGGCTGGCAGCATAGCAGCCCACTGAAGTTAAAATTAGGATAATGTAGCTTGCATAAATACAACACTAAACACTGAATAGAGGCTGAGCATTGTGGATGCTATAAATCTGAAACAGTCATAGACTGTTGGAGAAACTTGGGTGTGGCAGCATCTTTGGGGAGAGAAAGAGTTAATACTTCAAGCCTGGCATGACTGTTTTTCGGAAGAGTGTTATCAAGGCTGTTGGATGTGTGCAAATTTAAAGTAAGAAGCCCAGGTCAATGCAATAGAAAGCCTTATGTTTGAATATTTGGGGCATGATTATGAATAATTAAAGTGCAAGATCAACAAAAGAAAGCTCAAGAAGGGACACAGGTATTTCACAATGGCAGGAAAGAGGATAAGAAATTATTATATTGGGAAGAATATTTTTTTTAAATCGTAGAAGGAAAAAGGATGGTGAAAAGTTTGAATGGTTTGGTTTTCAGTTCTGACACGTGAATTGTTATGATCAAATGTGGAGATTTAAGTGGCTCCTTTTCTTTGGCCTCTGCTCATTTGACTGCAACAAATTTGATTTTGCTGGAGAAAGATAAAATTGCTAATTTAGTCATTGCTTAACTGTTTGCATACTCTGATTATAAAATAACTAATCAGGCAAGTTTTGAGTTTAACAGACAAGGAAGTTGCTTTGTTATACGTAAACTGATTAAGTCTGAGCTATAGGGGAGAGGTCGGAGCTTTCCCTTGGAGCGTCAGATATTGAGGGGTGACCTTATACAAGTTTATGAAATCTTGAGAGGCATGAATAGGGTGAATAGCTGAGGTCTTTTCCCCAGGGTAGGGAAGTCCAAAACTAGCGAGCACAGACCTAAAGGGAGAGGGCAAAGATTTAAAAATGACCCGAGGGGTAACTCTTTCATATAGAGGGTGGCATCTGTGTGTGTGTGTGTGTGTTTATAATACACCACTTCCCACCCACCTTCTTGCAAAAATGCCATCCCCATTTCCCAATTCCTTCGCCTCCACCGCATCTGCTGCCAGGATGAGGCATTCCACTCCCGTACACCTCAGATGTCCTTGTTTTTCAAGGACTGCAACATTCCCCCCCCCCCCCCCCCCCCCCACAGTGGTCGAGAACGCCCTCAAACATGTTTCCCGCAACTCACCCCTCACACCCAGTTCTCGCAATAGCCGCCAAAAACGAATCCCCCTCGTCCTCACGTACCACCCCACCAACCTCCGCATCCAATGCATCATCCTCCGACACTTCCGCCATTTGCAATCTGACCCCACCACCAAAGACATTTTTCCCTCCCCACCCTTATCTGCTTTCCAGAGGGGCCACTCTCTCCGTGACTCCCTTGTCCGCTCCACACTCACCTCTATCCCCACCACACCCGGCACATTTCCCTGCAACTGCAGGAAGTTCTACACCTGCCCCCACACCTCCTTCACCCCCATCCCAGGCCCCAAGAAGACTTCCCACATCAAGCAGATGTTCACCTGCACATCTGCCAATGTGGTATACTGCATCTGCTGTAGCATTGTGGCCTCTGCTACATCAGGGAAACCAAGCAGAGGCTTGGGGACTGCTTTGCAGAACACTTGTGCTCGGTTCACAATAAACAACTGCACCTCCCAGTCGCGAACCATTTTAACTCCCCCTTGCATTCCTCAGATGACATGTCCATCCTGGGCCTCCTGCAGTGCCACAACGATACCACCTGAATTTTGCAGGAACAGCAACTTATATTCCGCTTGGAAACCCTGCTGCCCAATGGTATCAATGTGGATTTCAGAAGCCTCAAAATCTCCCCTCCCAGCCCAGCTTGTCCCTGCCTCCCTAACCTGTTCTTTCTCTCACCTGTCCCCTCCTCCCACCTCAAGCTACACCCCAATTTCCTACCTACTATCCTCATCCCGCCCCCTGGACTGACCTATCTCCTCCCTACTTCCCCACCTACACTCCCCTTTTACTGGCTCCATCCCCACCTCTCTGACTTGTCTGTGTCCTCTCCACCTATCTTCTCCTCTATCCGCCTCCTCCTCTCTCCCTATTTGTTTCAGATCCCCACCTCCCCTCCCCCCCCAATTTCTGAAGAAGGGCCTAGGCCTGAAACATCAGCTTTCCTGCTCCTAAGATGCTGCTTTGCCTGCTGTGTTCATCCAGCTCCACACCTTGTTATCACAATTTTTGAAATGTTGGGTGACCGTAATGGCTATGACTTTTTCAGTCCTTTCTGCTACAGAGATGAAAAGAGACATCAGACAGATTTGAATGTTCTTTTTGTCTCAGTGGCAGAACCATGGGATAGCTTCAGAATTAAATGAAAAATACCAAACAACCTAGATTTGCAACCCTCTTATCAGACCTACAAGCTGTTACACCCTAGATCTCACTGAGGAGCAGAGAACCAAACGAGAGATTTGAAGTCATACATTGAGGCCTGTATTAGTTTTACTTCTAAATGCTATGAGTTCAACATCAGAACACAAGTGGAGAGAGAGATTATTGATCAACACACAATGGCACTGATACATCCAACCGAAACCTGTGAATATGGGCAACTGAGACATGATATAATTAGTAAAAGGATAGTCTAGGCATTAGAGACTTCGCTGCAAGCACACAACCTTTTGAGACAGAGGCAGACTCTCAAGAAAGCTATTGGCATGTGCAGAAGCTCTGAGATAGTCAATCATCAGCTAGGGAATATTAATGATTTGCGTTATGCTGAGAAACATTCCAGGCTGACACGTATTGGCAAAGGGAGGAAATATTTGCAGCAGAGTCAACAAAAATAGCAAGACCAGAGTAAAGAATGTGAGCAATGCAAAGGGCACCATTTAAGAGATGAAAGCAGTGCTGTTACTGCAAGAAGCTGAATCTCGAGTGCGAGTGTAGTAAAATTGTGGTAAGTCAAATTGCACAGGGGCCATCCATAAACTTATATTAAGCAGAGCTTTAGGATAGCTGAGGAAACCCCAGTGTAAATTGATTTGCTTCTAAAAACACTGTTTCTTCTTTTGAGAAAACAGCCGCAGTAAATATGTGAAAAAGTCTTAATTTTTCAATTCATTTTGCACTGTACATTGTTTTGACCGTGCAGAATAAAAGTAACCTTTTCCTGCTTAGACTTGTGCCTATGGCTGACTCTACTGTGTATCACTGCAGCCAGGTATGATTGCACTCAAAGATAACAAAGTGTGAAGCTGGATGAACACAGCAGGCCAAGCAGCACCTCAGGAACACAAAAGCTGACATTTCAGGCCTAGACCCTTCTTCAGAGAGGGGGATGGGGAGAGGGAACTGGAATAAGTAGGGAGAGGGGGGAGAGGCGGACTGAAGATGGAGAGAAAAGAAGATAGGTAGGGAGGGGATAGGTCAGTCCAAGGAAGACGGAAAGGTCAAGGAGCTGGGATGAGGTTAGTAGGTGGGAAGTGGACGTGCGGCTTGAGGTGGGAGGAAGGGATGGGTGAACGGAAGAACAGGCTGGGCTGGCTTTGGGATGCAGTAGGGGGGAGGGGAAGAATTGGGCTGGTTTAGGGATGCAGTGGGGGAAGGGGAGATTTTGAAGCTTGTGAAGTCCACATTGATACCATTGGGCTGCAGGGTTCCCAAGCAGAATATGAGTTGCTGTTCCTGCAACCTTCGGGTGGCATCATTGTGGCACTGCAGGAGGCCCATGATGGACATGTCGTCTGAGGAATGGCAGGGGGAGTTAAAATGGCTCACGACCGTGAGGTGCAGTTGTTTGTTGCGAACCGAGCAGAGGTGTTCTGCAAAACGGTCCCCAAGTCCCCGAAACGTCAGCTTTTGTGCTCCTAAGATGCTGCTTGGCCTGCTGTGTTCATTCAGTTTCACACTTTATCTTGGATTCTCCAGCATCTGCAGTTCCCTTTATCAATGATTGTAGTCAAATAGGTTTCTGTGTTGCAGTGCAAAATCCCAGAAAATCTCAAAGGCATTCGAGGCTTCAGCTCAGGTTCAGGCAGGCATGTGGACAGATTTTAACCAAATCTTCAAGGTCATCAGGGTAATAATCTTCCCTTTTTATAATTGATGCATTTTGTCCTATGTCCTGAACAACACTTCAGAGACTGTATATAAAAGCTATAGAAGAAAATGTGGGGGTGGAGGGGAAGAGATGATAAGTTTATGGATGGCATGAAGTTTGACTTGATGATTGACACTAAAGAAGAAAGTTTTGGGTTATAGGAAGATATAGACTGATTAGTCAGATGGGCAGATAAGTGGTAGATGAAACTTAACCTCAATAAGGGTGAGGTGATGCCCTTTTTTGAAGAAGTACCAACTCAAGGGAATACTCAACAAATGGCAGGACATTACAAAGCTTACAAAGCATGGAGTTCCCATCCTGTCAGCAGAGTTTCGGATTATTGTGAATCTGACTCATCACTATTTCACTCTGTTTAGTGGCGGGGAAAAAAAGACAAAGCAAGCTGGAAATGATGGTTCCTAGATAGCTATCAGCCAATAATTCAGGTGTTGCACTTTACAACATGCATTAGCATTGTCAGGTCCCAAGGTGATAAATGGTTTGTGACTGTTAGAATGATGACTTGCAGAGGAGAGCATCAAGTGAATGTGAAGTGTCAGATGCACACTGATGCCTCATGAGCTTCACAGATCTCTGTAAGGTGGCTCTAGACAGTGACCCTACTAAAATGAAACCCTGGAGGATAAAATCTGAAGGTATATGATGGAACGATTCTCATTTCAAGAGGTCAAATGAAGCTGGGCACCCACTGTTATAGGAAGGATGAAGATCTGGAGTTCCAGATGGCTCTGGACGTCGATAAGGTGAGAAATACATCAACCAACATGTGTGGATGCAATGCAATTATTTGTTGAATGTGTGAATTATTTGGCAAAGGTTTTGCCTAATTTGTCACCCGAGTGTGAGTTCACTGCTAAGGATATGCATCAGTACTGGAATGTGGGAAAAGAAATAACTTTCACTCAAATCAAACAACTGGCACCTAAAGCTGGGCATTTTGTGGTAGTCCTCAAACCATCACAGGCATTTCATGCTGCACTCATTGTGTGAACAACACTCTTTTTAAAAAAAGGAACACCGTCCCAGGAATAAAGAGATACTAGTAAAACTGATAACAACTTGTACATATGTCTTTAAAAGACCTGAGCATTTTAGAGGAAAGAAGTAACAACAGCTATTGGACACTTCAGTTGAAGCTCCAACCTTTAGACAGACAAAAAAAGGAAAAATTCATTCTTTTCCTAAATACATAAATGGCATACCTGAGCATTCTTGAATATTTATAATTTGGCGAATTGTTTAATGCGTCTCTCTTTAATGCGATGACAGACTGGGGTTAGACATCAGAGTTGGGGGGGTGGTGGCCCAGTGCTTGGGTATGTGGCACGTT
Source organism: Stegostoma tigrinum (assembly GCF_030684315.1). Taxonomy (NCBI): domain Eukaryota; kingdom Metazoa; phylum Chordata; class Chondrichthyes; order Orectolobiformes; family Stegostomatidae; genus Stegostoma; species Stegostoma tigrinum. The sequence continues at coordinate 35,857,443 of NC_081375.1, forward strand.
GGGATCATTGAGGGTCTGGGGCGATATTGGTTGGGGCGGGGTGCTATAAGATTACGTTAATTATTACAAAGCTTTCCTCCTCATTCACAGGATGTGGGTGTCCAGCATTTATTGACCATCCCTAATTGCACAGTGGGCAGTTAAGACTCAACAACAGAGCTGTGGGTCTGGAGTCACATGTAGGTCAGACCAGGTAATGACAGATGTTTTCTTCTCTAAAGGACATCAGTGAACCAGATGGGTTTTTTTCCGCCAGTCCACAATGGGTTTATGGTTATCATTAAGCTTTTAATTCCAGACTTTTTAATTGAATTCAACTGCTACCATCTTCCATGGCAGGATTTGAAGCCAGTTCCCAAAACTTTACCTGGGTCGCTAGATTAAGTCTACCAATAATACCACAAGGTCATCACCTTCCCTTTCGATGTATTTGATAGACTAATGTTCTGGGGACAAATTTCAAATTATTCCATGGTGACATTTGAAATTAATAAAAATCTAGCCTAATGGCAACCATATAACCACTGTAAATTGTTGTGAAAACCTATCTGGTTCACTAATATTCTTTCAGAAAATAAATCTGTTTCCTTCTCTTTATCTGGCCTACATGTGACTCCAGGCCAACAGCAATGTATGTTTTATTCTTAACTGCTTTCTGGGCAATTAGGGATGGGTAATAAATTTAACTAGCCAGCAAAGCTCATATCCCATGAATATTAAAAAAAGTTGTATTTATGGTGAGGGTTAGTAGGAACTGCTGATGCTGGAGAATTTGAGACAACATTTCTGAAGGGTCCAGACCCGAAACGTCAGCTTTCCTGTTCCTCTGCTGCTTGGCCTGCTGTGATCATCCTGCCCTATACCTTGTTATCCCTGTATTTATGGTGAGTTGTGATGACAATTTTCATTTGACCCAGGTTTGTAACCCGTTATACATCAGTACTGGTCATGAGTTATCAAAGTTTTCTGTGGTGTGAAATTATGGAACTTGTGAAACAGTTAGGAAGCATTTCTAGCTGTGAGATTCTTGAGAGAATATTTTTATTTGTTTTGAAATGTATATGGCCAACAATGTAACACTGGGCCACTTTGGTCTGTCCTTTGAGAAAAATGTTCAATTTTTGCTCCGCTGTTTTATCTGTCTGAATAGTTGACTCCCTTACTTGCCATGTTCATTAGATCTAATAAATATACAATGCACCCAATATACGTCAATCAGTACTTGGATATTTATTATGTATTACCAGGCACAGATGTCTTGGTGTGTAACAGCATTTAATTTTAAAGCACACTTGTTTATTATTCGAACAAGGTTACAAGCTAGATATGACTAGGGACAACCATTCACCCCATTGCTTAATGGAAGAGCTACAGAGACTTAAGGCTTCATTTTTCACAAAATCCAAAAGTTTTCATTTTATGGGTCACTAGCACAAATGTCCAAATTCTGCTTAATTGGACTTGATGTTGGCAACATCTATCTTGCCACAATTTTGAAAATGTTGTAAATCAGTCAATCATGATGCCAAAGGCAAAGTAATTTATTACTTCTAACAGACTGAGAAGCAACAACAAAAGTATGATGTGCCTAAACATTCCCAACGGTTCTGAAAAATATTTCCTTGAATCAAAACACTAATGTTTAGTATCAGGGATATGGAAATCATGCCAATAGTTGCATTTGCATTTGAAAGTGTGGGTAAAAGTTTTGAGTTGTTTCAGTGAGTTTTTTTTACAAGTGAAGAATAGGTGTGGATTTGTATTTTGCAAGTACTGGAATTGTGAACACTTTAGAATTAAGAGCTAATGTTTCAATAAAAGGAACAAATAACCTATTTGAGGCTTTCTGCAAGACTGAGGAAAGTTTGTTTTTGCTGCTGGTTGCCATAGATCAACCTCATGTTTCAATAGTGTAGTGTTACATTTTAGTGTAGGTTTTCAGAAAATTACTTACTGCTGAATTAGTGCCAAATATGTGACTTTACTGTATTCATTGAATGCTTTCAAAGACATTGACTTGTATATCTCTTTTAGGTTTCCTTTAACCATGAAAAATGATTTGGGGATTTTCACATTCAGTTATCTCATATACTCTCCTCAACTTGTATTCAAATTCAAGATCATAATATCGAGCCTGCATTTGACAAGACCTTGTAAATGATAGACTCTCTCAAAAACATTTTACAGAACTTTAGATAATAAAATGTGAGGCTGGATGAACACAGCAGGCCAAGCAGCATCTCAGGAGCACAAAAGCTGACGTTTCGGGCCTAGACCCTTCATCAGAGAGGGGGATGGGGGGAGGGAACTGGAATAAATAGGGAGAGAGGGGGAGGCGGACCGAAGATGGAGAGTGAAGAAGATAGGTGGGGAGGTAGGGAGGGGATAGGTCAGTCCAGGGAAGACGGACAGGTCAAGGAGGTGGGATGAGGTTAGTAGGTAGCTGGGGGTGCGGCTTGGGGTGGGAGGAAGGGATGGGTGAGAGGAAGAACCGGTTAGGGAGGCAGAGACAGGTTGGACTGGTTTTGGGATGCAGTGGGTGGGGGGGGAAGAGCTGGGCTGGTTGTGTGGTGCAGTGGGGGGAGGGGATGAACTGGGCTGGTTTAGGGATGCAGTAGGGGAAGGGGAGATTTTGAAACTGGTGAAGTCCACATTGATACCATTAGGCTGCAGGGTTCCCAGGCGGAATAGGAGTTGCTGTTCCTGCAACCTTCGGGTGGCATCATTGTGGCAGTGCAGGAGGCCCATGATGGACATGTCATCAAGAGAATGGGAGGGGGAGTGGAAATGGTTTGCGACTGGGAGGTGCAGGTGCAGAACTTTAGTACTGTTCTCATGCATTCCCATGGTGTCCAGAAAGAACACTTATCATAGTTCCATTCCCTAGACATTTGCTCATATTTTTTGAGTTTTTTTTAATGTTTACCCACTTCTTTGCCTACTAAAGATTCCATATCCTTATTATCACAGGTTTAAGTAATAACTGACACTAAAATCTCCCTCATTTTCCATTCTCCAACACCTTGAGCAGTAGTAATACACTCAAAATAAGCAATGTTTGAATTAGTTAAATAATATGATTTAATTTCAAGACATTTGAATTTCCCTAAAACTACAGCAGTTATCTTGTTTGTTAAATATCATAATACTCTGTCACTTAACATACATATCATGGAGAAAATAGTCAACTACTTTCATTTATATCATTTTGGCTTCACAGTGATACAGAATTTTTTTTTTATTTTTGCGTTTAGTTTCTAATTATAAATGCCTGGTAGACCACTTTCTAGGTTGATTTGACCGATAATGACATCACTGGTACTTTTGAGAATGACACGCTCCAGTACACATACAGGATATTGGTTTTAGGTTCTACTTTCTGCATTCTTGATATGATCTTGAATAATATTGGTACACCAGCCCAATTAGTATTTGTATTCAACGTATAATTAGACTGGACAGAGTAAACCTTTTCCTTGCAGTTATGAAGAATATGTGTCTGCACCCAACATTGTGCAATGTGATTCTTACACTTTTTAAAATTTTCTTCTGTTTTCAAAGGCCAGTGTAATAGCTTTGTTGTTGGAAATGTAGGCTTTCCATCTGTAGTAGCACATTTGTTTCCAACTGTTGGAACACAGGGATAGACAGAAAGTACAAGCAAATAAGCTTTTCTACATCTGTGTTTGCAATACTGGAATATTAAACTGTTGAAGACCCTCATAGTTACTCTGGTTCCTAACCAGACTTTTGAATAATCAGTCCCAAACTTTGCAGATAGTTAATTTCCAGAAACTGATTTTGTATCTCAAACAAAATGCTTGACGTTTTTAACGAGGGAAAATTTAAAAAGATAAGCTGATTAATGGCAGAAATAGTAGGAACTGCCGATGCTAGAGAATCTGAGATAACAAGGTGTAGAGCTGGATGAACAGCAGGCCAAGCAGCATCAGAGGAGTGGGAAAGCTGCTGTTTCGGGTCTCCTACTGTCTCTACATCTTGTTTTGGGTCGAGACCCTTCAGAAAATGGAGCTGATTTAATGGCTATGCTTTAAGCCCGAAACATTTGTGTTCAGCCCCCATTGACACAAAAGAAAGACAGACAAATACAGGCACTGGATAAATAAAAGAAAATAATAAAACTGACCAGATTATCTAAATGGCTTACACAATGCGTTGTTCCATAGGTATCAATGTGGACTCCTTGGTAGTTTTCCTGAAACATTGATCAGGGTCACCTTCTCAGTTCATCCGGGCAAAGGCAGCAAAACTTCTAACTCCGCTTCCTTTCCTTTTGAGCTTCCTGAAGCTGGTGTAGCAGATTAGCTAGGGAGCTTCCCAATCTTGCTGTTCTGTTGACAGACAAGTCTGTCTCCTGAGAAAAAAATAGTTTTAAAAAAAAACTTTATTTCTGATTAGACTGATCATCATCTTTTCTGACGGCCTCAATTAGCATTTAACAACTGCAATTTGCTTGAACATAGGGTCACTTCGAGACTTGCCACGACCATATCCCAGATACTGACCTCATCAATAGCTAGCTTCAGCTACTTGAAAACAAAATGCTGGAAATCACAGCGGATCAGGCAACGTCAATGGGGGGAGAGTGTGCTAATTTCTGCGATCTGTTTAAACACAGTGCTCTTTCCCAGGATCACTGGTCTATTAGAGATAACAAAATGTGGAGCTGGATGAACACAGCAGGCCAAGCAGCATCTTTTGTGGTCCTCAGATCCAGCGTTGTCTTTTGAAATACCATGTCTATACCTGTTTTTCAACCAACAACTTCATTAATTTGATAAATGGTTATTCTGGTTGCTGAGAAGGGTTCACTGTACCTGAAACATTAGCTCTGAATTCTTTCCACAGCAAACCTCCTGAGCCTTTCCAACAATTTCTGTTTTTGATTCTGATTTCCAGCATCTGCAGTTCTTTTGGGTTTTTGTTTCTGATTGCAAGCAGCAAAGTCTCAGACACAGCAATGGGGCTGCCATGTGTGGCTATAGAACATTAACACAATTCAGAAATAATTCAATGATTTTAAAGGTTGTGAATGTTGGTATGTTGGGTGTGATTTTCCAAACCCTGGTGGATGAACCTCAATGGGCAAGACACCAAAAATCAGATTCTTGTCACTGAAACACTTCAATGATTAATGTTCACACTTTTCCAGATGGGGTGGTAGAGTATGTAACCAGCATGCAGCAAGAGATCTCAGCATGCATTTGCATCTCATTTACACTGCAACTTGCCTTTTCACTTAACTTCTACCCACTTAAAAAAAACTCAGCACTTCAGAAACCTGAGTACAAAAAACAGGCAGGTACCTGGTGATAATTGAATCAGAGATAATTGAAACTGCAGATGCTGGAGAATCCAAGACAAGCTGTAGAGCTGGATGAACACAGCACGCCAAGCAGCTTTTCTGATGAGGGGTCTAGGCCGGAAACGTCAGCTCCCCTGCTCCTAAGATGCTGCTTGGCCTGCTGCGTTCGTCCAGCTCTACACCTTGTTGTCTCAGGTACCTGATATGTTGCATTTTGTTATTCATCTCAGAGTAGGTATTTGCTGCTCTGTCCTTTTAAAATGAATTTGGCTTTGAGTGATACTTACAATTACTCACACCTCTCCAAGCACAGTAGATATGTCTAAGTGGACCAAGGCAAACAGTCTCCCTGTATCAAAGACGCACTCCAGTCAGCCAAAAGGGTGGTGGACCCTTTTGTGCCCTGGTCTGGTTGGGCTGCAGTGAGTCTGGGATGGTGAGGGCCTGTCCAGGATGTTCCCCATACTGAAGCTAGCTCATGTCTGCGCCTCTGCCTGGGTGTCTTTTGAAGCGGAGGAAATGGCCACAAGAAATTGGGAACTTGAATGCCATGACCTAGGATTTGGAAGATTGGGACAGGGAGCATATGGTCTTGAAAGCGAGTGTGTAGGTGACTTTGACTGGGGAAAGTAAAGGAACAACAGGGCAAGTGGGACATCAAGGGAAGTTTGGGGACCTCAGTGATTACAATCATTGTAAAATCCCTAAGGAGGGAACATTGAGGGTCATAGGGAAATACTGATGGCAAATCAGTGACGATGGAACATAATGGGGAGGCATGATTGGTCATGGGGTGAGGGGGTGGTAGGAGATGGTGCATGGAAGGTTGGCATTCCTGCACTTCCTGTTATGTTTGCTGGAGGCTCTGACCTTTGCCCATGCTTGCCTGGGTTTGATAGGAAGACTTCTTCCACCCATGAGAGGGACCAGACAGATTGGAGCAGCGTGGTTGGGTGAGGCATCCATGAAGCAGGGAACCACTGTCCCTGACTTGCAGCGAGTGAAGGATTGCTTGGTTCACCTTTCAATTTGACGGCAGAATTTTTGACCAAAGAAGGTGACAACAGAATTGAAATGTTCTTTGTTAATTAAGTCATCACAGAACCCATTTGCATATGAAATGAACTGGATGTTGATCTTACAAGAGAGCTTGTCATGGGTTATGGTGGAAGCAGTACCTTCTATAAAAGTAACTGCCATACTGGAACTACAAAAGGGAAAATCCTGGCCATTAATGCAAGCTCAGTCTTTGTTGCCAAGTGAAAGTGTTGAGAAAACAGATAAAAGAACTGGAATTCCTAATGAATAGCTACTCTGGTTTTGTAATGTTTCACAATCTTTTATATTAAAAGTTACCCTAAGGTCAACTTTAATCTGCATCTTTGCCTCCATTAAGATCACATGTCTGCTATAACCTCTATATCAACCCTTCTGCTGAATCCAATGACCGTGCCTTCCTGCCTTAGAATTGGCTGTTCCTAATGTACATCTCTCTGGCTCCCACATACTACCTTCCATAACCTTGATCATCCAAAATTCTGCTGCCTTTGAGCTTATTCACACCAAATCCCCTGTTTGTCCGTGTGCTTACTGACAGATTTGGCTCTGTCTTGTGTGATAACTCAATCTTAACATTCTCCATCTTGTTTTCAAATCACTTCATGGCCTCAAAAATTCCTGTCTCTTTTCTTTAGCACAACACCCCACACTCTTCTAGGTATCTCCATTCCTTGTTTGATGGACTTGGTGAGGAATTTTCCTGGACAGGCTATGGCCCTGAAACGGTCAGTCAGGAGCAGGCTCGTGGGTGTTGGACGCTTCCTCTCTCTCGTCTCACTGAGTGTGGGAGGGAGAAGATTAGGTCCTAAATTGGGTGGAGGGTAGGTGGTTGGGTGGAAAGTGTGACTAATCTGAGGGAAGTAGAATAAATGCAGTAAAGTGAAACAAGTGGAAGGACCTTTCTTAAGGTCACTTACCACGGCCTTGAATCAACCCTGCATCTCTTGAGCTGCAGTCTGCCCTCCCACCAATCGTGTACCCACCAATTCCCTGTCCCCTACTTCAGCCCCTATCTAACTAGGTGTGTCAGATCCCTTGACTCTGAAGCCATTGGGCATCGTTTCCTCAGCCACTGTTGGGAAGGTGAAAGCCCCTTACTCACTCACTCTCTCTCACTTCTGCAAAATACTAAGTCACTTGTGCCACATCCAGGCGACCATTAGACACTTCCCTCTGGGATGAGGTATCTGAGCTGGTGTGTGGGAATGAGTAAGCAAATGATGTAAGAACTGAGATTGAAGAGGTTATGGCAAGGGAACACGCAACAGGATGTTGGTCAAGAGAATTTATTGGTCATAGAAGATCAACTTCCTCTCTCACTTTAACCATTACAGCCTTCCACATCTTTTTCAATCTCCCACTTGAATGAAATATAGAACTTCACAGCATAAAACAAGGGGAGTGGGAGCACGGACTGCGTCAAGGAACAATGACTAAATCAGTAATTTGGGAAAGGTGGGAACTCGGTGTTGAGGGGTCTGAGAGATGCTGCATTTTATAACCTTTGACCTGTAGCTGGCAAGTGTCCATCCTTTGACTCTAAGCTCAGGGACTTGCTGCTAGTTTGGCCACTTAAATTAACACTTATTTTAGGAGTCAATTAGATAAGGTTAGACAAGCTTAGCAGGACTGGTAGTATGCTGTAATTGTGGGAATCTGCGGAAGACATTGCAGTCCCTGAAAACTGTAAACATGTGCAGCTTTAGTAACCCTGGCTCAGTGTTGATAAGCTGGAACAAATTGTTAACAGACAATCGGGGAGAAGTAGAGTTAATGGGCACATTGTCCCAGGAGGCAGGCATACCTCATGTGTTATAGAACACTTAGAGCTGGCCAATGCTCTGGGCCAGGAGGGTGCAATTGTGAGTCAAACATGTACAGAGATCCAGCAGGTAATGACAGAGGAGCCTCAGCTCTTTGGTGAACAGGGATGATTGTACTTTGTATCTGTGTGAAGGAAGAGAAGGACTGTATGGTACGCAAGTGAACTGACTATGGCACCATGGCACAGGATATCATTAAAGTGAATGTGAAAAGGAACATGGTAGTACTAGGGGACTGTATAATCATGGAGGGATTCACTATTCTCTGTAGGTGCTCCTGGGTACTCTGAAAGTTACTTTTGATGTCCTGTATTAGACTTCTGGACATTTCCTTGTAGCTGGAGATGATCTTGGAGTGAGAGGGGCAGTGTCCGGATGTCACAGTCTGCATGGGAACTAATGCCAGAGGTAGAACCAGGAATGTTGCACTGCTGTGGGAGTTGGAGGAGTTTGGGTTTGAGTTAAAATGCAAAACAAAGGTAATCATCTCAGTTTCCTCAACCCGCGTGCCAATTGGTATGGCAGCAAGCAGATTAAAGAATAAAACATCTGTCTGAGAGTGGTACAGGAGAAAGGAGTTTCTGTTTCAGGGCACTGACACCATGCAGTGTCATTAACCACCAGGAAGATGGAAGCAGTTCAAATGGGCAGGTTCCACTTAAACCAGGCCGGGATCAGTGTCCTGGAAGATAGTTTCAAACCTTATCCACTAACTGAGTTGGGGGAAGATTCAGGGGTGAAGGGAGATTTGAAAAGCCAAAGAGAGAAGTCAAAGTAACAGTACAATGCAATGATGCTGATAAAAGTGAGGCAGAGGAGGGACAGAATGGTATTGTGCATCAGCAACTAAGTCCCGTGCAGGGAATAGCAGTATAAAACTAAATTGAAAGCTGTTCAGCTGAATAGGTGAAGCATCTACAAGATATGTGAACCGGTGGCACAAGTAGAGATGAATAATTTAGATCTAACCTTCATTACAGAGAAATAGTCACACGATGACCAAGTTTAGGATTTTAATCTGAATTTCAACTGAACCAATCAAATTGGCAAGGTTAATCGAGACAAAAAGTTTATGGAATTTTTGTGGCCAACTCCTGGAACAATACACTGTGAACCAAACAGGGATAAAACTATTTTTAGATCTAAATTGTGTAATATGGCAGGGTTAATTTATAATCTCATAGTAATAGATTTACTAGGATGAGGTGATCATATTACAGTTGAATTACATGCCAAGTTGGAAGCCACTTCAGCCACAGACAGGAATCCAAAATTGAAGCACAGCCAAATGCATAGGCTATCAGAGGCCACCTGCGTAAGTAGGCTCAAAGGTACAGTGGTAAAGGAAAAAAAACTGAAATTTTGAACAAAAATTCATTGCATTTAAAACAAGAAAGTTCTATTGTAGTTTATTTGGAATGTTGAGGAAGACAAGGGGTCGAGTTTCACAGGCATCCCTGCTCTCCTGATACATATACATGACCACAGACCTTGGAGTACAAGGCACAATTTAAACACTTCTGGATGCTACCACATTTGGAAGCATTGTAAATTGAACGGAGGGTAGCATTGAATTTCAAATGGACTTGGATAGGTTGGCAGAATAGGGGGAGAACTGAAGACCGAGCCCTGGAGGAATATAAGCTAAGTGGGAATGAATGTGGACACGGAGTTAGGAGGGCTAAAGGGGGCCATGAAATGATGTTGGCGAACAGGATTAAGGAAAACCCCGAGGCTTTTTATATGTATGTAAGGAGGGTAGCTAGGGAAAGCCATAGGTTCATTTAAGGACAAAGGAGAAATTTATGCATGGATCTGAAGGAAGTGGATGAGGTCTTTAATGAATGCTTAGCATTGGTATTCACCAGGGAGAAGGACATTGTGGATGGTGAGTCTCAGGAGGGGTATGTTAATATTCCAGGGCATGTGAAGACAAAATAGGTGCAGGTGTCAGGTGTTTTGAAAAGCATTAATGTAGACCAGTCCCCAGGGCCTGATGGGTGGAAACTGCTGGGGTCTTGTTTGAAATCTTTGTATCCTGTTTAGTCACAGGCAATGCCTGAGAGGACTGGAGAATAGCCAGTATTGTTCCTTTGCTTAAGAAAAGCGATAGGGCTAATCCTGGAAATTATAGGCCAGTGCGCCTTATGTCAGTGGTTGGGAAATTACTGGAGAAGATTCTTAGGGGCAAGATTTATTCACATTGGAAAAATAGTCTTATTAGTGCTCGGGAGCACGGCTTTGTGTGGAGAAGGTCATGCCTAACAAACTTGTTTGAGTTATTTCAGGAAGTGACTGAGGATTGAGTCAGGGCAGTAGATTGTCGACATGGACTTTAGCAAGGTCTTTGACAAGGTGCCCCATGGCAGTCTGATCCAGAAGGTGAAATCACATGGGATCCATGGTGAGCTGGTAAGATGGATGCAGAACTGGCTTGGTCATAGAAAACAGAACAGTGTAGTCAGGGCTCTGAGGAAGGGCCACTGGACTCGAAACATGAACTCTGTGGATGTGAGTTTTTTTGCTGAGCTGGAAGGTTAGTTTTCAGACGTTTTGTCACCATTCTAGGTAACATCATCAGTGAGCCTCCGGTGAAGCGCTGGTGTTATGTCCTGCTTTCTACCACAATCTGCCATCCTCTGAGAAAAAGGACAGGAAATGACATCACCAACGTAGGAAATGACACCACCAACCCAAGGAAACCCAAACAGATAAATAGAAAGCGGGACATAACACCAGTGCTTCACCGGAGGCTCACTGATGATGTTACCTAGAATGATGACGAAACGTCTGAAAACTAACCTTCCAGCTCAGCGAGCAAACTCACATCCAGAACCTCAACCTGAGCTACAAACCTTCTCAAAACTCACTAACATTAACTCTGTTTTTTCCTTCACAGATGCTGCCGGACCTGCTGAGCCTTTCCAGCAACTTTGTTTTTGTTAGTGCTGTGAGGGTGTATTTCTGACTGGGGATCTGGGATCAATGGTGTTCCACAGGGTTCAGTGCTGGGACCGCTGTTTGTAATAATATATAAATGACTTGGAGGAGAGTATAGGTAGTCTGATTAGTAAGTTTGTGGACAACACAAAGATTGGAGAAGCTGCGGGTAGCGAGGATTGCTAGAGATATGGATTGGCTGAAGACTTGGATGAAGAAATGGCAGATGGAATTTAATCTGGACAAGTGAAAAACACTAGAATATAGGAGCAAGCTAGACAAAAATGTAAATACTCTTTAAAATCTGTTTTTGAGTATAGAAAATGAAAGAGCGTTGCCAAAGTAAGCATTTGTCCCTTATAGGCAAAGACAGGGGAAACTATCATCGGGACTGAGCAAGTGGCAGAGGTACTGAACAAATAATGTGCATCGGTCTTCACAGTAGAAGATGCAAATTGTTTCCAAAAGTAGACAGTAATTGGCCTGCTAACAGAGTTGGGAAATTATTAGCAGAGGCTACAGTGAAACACAAGAGATTAATCCTAATACATTCCCATGATCTGACGGCTTACATCCTAGACTGATTAAAATGAGCATATTGCCTCCTGAATTTTGAAGAATAAAAATGGAATTTTTAAAAACGGTTTCTGAAGGGATTGATAGGTTAGACCAGATATTTTGTTTCCACTGGCTGAAGATTGTAGAACGTAGGGGCACAATCTCAGGATAAGTGATCAATCAGTTAGCACTGAGATATGCAGAAGTTTCTTGTGGAATGTCGACTGATTTAGTGTGTTGTGAAGTATACTGCGTCAGTTGAGGTAATATATCACCACTGTGAAATGTGAGCAGAATTTCCACAACAGTTTGGATGTGAATAGGCTTAAAGTTTTCTTGGAGTTTAGAACTCTGAATAAAAATTAAAAGATGCTTCATAACTATAAAAGCTGAAAAAGTATCAGTCACTTAGGAAAATAGGGTGGAGATGCACTCTCATTGCTGTTTGGACTTTGAACTAATGACAGTGAAAGATTTGTATTTGATTCCAGTTAGAATGATGTGTGGTTTGGAGGGGAACTTTCAGGTGGTTGTGTTCTCTGGCATTGCTTGCCCTCATTGTTGTCCATAAATTATATTGTCTATTGTTTTAGTTGGTAGAGGTTGTGGCTTTTATAACTGCTGTTGAAAGAGGCTCCATGAGTTATTGCAATGTATTTTGCAGGCGGTACACACTGCCACCATGTTAGTGCATGTTTATGATGGTGAATGCAGTACCATTGATTCGTAATCTCTAGCCCATTCTTAGAGCTGTGTTCGGTTCTTGGGCTCAGATAGTTTAAACCAAACGCTTAAAAACAATTTGATAATAAGAATGATGAAACATCCGTAAATACAAGGTCAAGTAAATAAGTTGAATCTTTCACATTCTCGAGAGATCTGGAAATAAAGATGCATTTCCAAGCCTTGATCCTGGTTATCCGACTTACAATGGACAATCTAAAGTTTTTCAGATTGTTGTTTGGTTGAGGGATAAACAAAGCCATAACCCATCCTTGATTCTCCTTTGAACAGTGGAGTCTTTAGTATCCATCTGAATGTATAGATGTGGTCCTGGCTTAATATCTTCTCTGAAATATTGTGCTCCTCCCAAGGCAACATACCTCTGACGTACTGAGGCTGTCAGCCCTGATGATCTCATGGTGGTGGATCCATAGCCTTTGAAACTTGTGTAGACTTCCAATTTCTGGCTGCCAGCAGTTCTCACTTCATGTGGTCAAGGGGTAGTTTTTTCTTCCAATGATTACTTTGCAAAGAAAGGTTTTGTGTAATTCTCCCTTCCTAGCTCAATATGGCTAAACTGACAGACTCACCTATTCATGTATATTTTTTTGGTGACTCTGGGACACAGCATCACTGCATTCATGCATTCTGAGATATTGCCTAGAACTGCTGAGCAAGTTTATCTTTATTAGTTAGTTATTACATATCTAGTCGATACTACTTGTCATCAAAACATTATTTGTTTTATCACGATGCTGTTAGTTGGAGCAATCAGGGAATATAAAATGGGGTTGAGCAGGAATAAATATGTGAAAAGATTTGGCTTTCACCTTGAGGCAAGTGAATTTACAATCAATGTTGAAAATAGTGAAGCCATTGTAAACATATACAACGAGGATGAAATTGTTCCTGCCCACCTCTAAAGACTAACTTTATGAGAAATTAATTCAAGTAGACTTAGAATATATGAGCATGAATCCACTCATCATCACAAAACTGTTCAAAAGTTAATTCAAATGTGTAATAAAAATGTTTCAGTTTGTAGCAGAACTGAAGAAATGATCTGACGTTGGTGGCTGTCTCAACGATGCAATTGATTATCTTACCAATGGTTTGAAGGAAAGAGGAAGACAGATATATATCCGCTGCTGCTCTCAAAATAACATTTGGGATGTAATCTGCTGCTGTACTGCTGGAGTTACAAGTTACTGGTGTGACCAGCATCACTTGCCTGCGTCTAAGTTTTTGTTTGAAGATAGAATATCATAACAGTGTCAATATTGGCTATTTGAAAGCCCTATTCAAATAATAAAGGATAATAGTTCCCTCTTTGTGTTATATGACTTCTAAGAAAGAACTTGAGGAAGAAATCATACCCCAGGGCAAAACAAATGAACAGACTTGAATGCTGACGTTCCATCATAAAAGGGAGGATAAAAAAATTGAAACCCTTGTTTGAAAAGAAGTATTAAAAGCAGATTTGATCTGAATATTTGCAGTTCCGAATCAATTATATTATCAAAAGTATACGAGAAAACATCTGACAAAATTGTCTAACCAGTAAACAATACTTTCTTGAAAGGTTAATCTGGAAACCCATTGCTAGTCCCTGGCAAAATTAATGCCCATGTTACAGAAATTAAATGAAGCAATTGGCCTGTAACTGTAGTTAAGCGAAAAGATCCCCCAGTGATTGATTGAAAGTAATTTGAAGCTTGAACAATGATCAAAGATGCAAGATTGCACTCGTGAAACAGTGTAAATTGGCATCTAATCTGGAATGCGATACAACAAGGGATATCCAGGGATATATCTAATCTGGAATGCGATACAACAAGGGATATCCAGTGATACATTAATGAATACTATGAAGCTAAACTAACATTTATTACAGTCGGTTAGGTATCCTATGTTCTATGCAAGCGTTCTTGTAAAAGCAGAACCCATTAGATTTGCCACAAATGGCAAGAATTGCAGATGCTGGAGTCAGAAACAATACAGTGTGGAGCTGGAGGAAAACAGCAGGCCAGACAGCATCAGAAAAGCAGGAAAGTTGACATTTCGGGTCGGGGCCCTTTGTCAGAAAAAGGGTCTCGACCTGAAATGTCAACTTTCCTGTTCCACTTATGCTGCCTGGCCTGCTGTTTTCCTCCAGCTCCACAATGTGTTATCAATGAGATCTACCTTTCTTGACTTCTGGACTAAGGCACACTGCAAATATGTTTTCTTGGCAACAAATTCTCTCTTCCGCAGCTACTGGGACTTCATGATAACTGATGCTGTGTTGTCCAATGACCTCCATTACTGCTCAGTATTTAAATCTGCATGAATGTATCTAAGTTGGTGCTTGGGAGGCTAACAGTCAGTGACGCTATATGATCTGAAGTGTTTATAGGGGAAAGTATGACAGGATCTGGCTGTTCTTCCTGATGCAGATCTAGAGAAAGAAAGACTACAGTGTTGGTACATTGAATAAATTTTGCATCCAACCACATGGCTTCTTCACATATTTTGCTGACATTTAATGAATGGCAGAATAAGATTTTTTAAAAGAAAGGTAAGAATGTTCTGTTGACACCCGCACAACACCTTCCCATTCTCTGACATTCTCAATCCTACAAAGCTTAACAACTTTGCAGATAGTGAGGAAGATATTTATAGACTTCAGGATGGCATAGACAGAGAATTGTGAAATAGTGTACGGTGGAAATAGTGTAATGTAAATGACACAGGTTTGATGAGTGAAAATGAACAAAAATACCTTGCGGACTATACATAAACCTATAAGGTGGCAATTCAAGTTGATTATAAAAAGCATGTGGGTTACTTGAGTTTATAAATATTGACAAACATTAAGAAAGCAATCGTGCCAGAATTTTAAATCTCTGTCGGAATCACAGCTACATTGTTACAGATAATTCTAAGCATGACACTTCAGGAAAAATGCAGAAGCTGTAATGAGGGTACAGAGTGGTTTACCAGGATGCCATGTACATGATGGAACTCGAGTTTGAGGACAGTTTGCAAACTCTCCTTAGAACAGAAAAGGTTAAAAGGTTGCCATGCAGAAGTTTTCTAGATGATGAGAAGTTTTAATCAAGTAGTTTGAGGAAAAACGGTTTCCTTCGGTAACTGGTGCCGTGACAATATAATCAACAGCAAGAGGGAGAAGAGGAATTTTTTTCACTTGGAGCTGTTGGGATCTGGAACATACTATCTCAAAAGGTAGTGGAAACCGTTTCCATGGGTTATTTGGACTGGTATTTGAGGATTATGAATTTGTCGTATTGCTGAAAGAAATCCGGGTTCTGTGTCGAAGCTAAATTCTTTAAAGAGTTAGTACAGGTATGCCAGGCCAAATGGCCTCCTTGAATGTTAAAAGATTCTCTGATACTTTAATTCCAGTGGACCACACATTTCCAGTGCTCTTCCGTGATTGACAAAGCCATTGCAAATACGTAGGCCTGACAAATGTGGATCAATAATCACTTATGCTTTGAGATGTTTCCATATTTAAATGCACCATTCTAAGTACAAATTATTGCTGTTACCTGCTCTTTCTCCATCAGTACACATCCTCTTCTCCTTCAAATTCAATTTTAACTCCGCTTTGCTTTGCTTTGCTTTTAGTAATACTATGACTGCTAGCTTTTAGTTCTTTAATAGGTGTGATGACATGTGCAGAGAGCATTTAGCAATGT